>NC_134531.1:175560664-175863694 GCF_050624435.1 Tenrec ecaudatus | reverse complement strand
GCAAAGGCGAAGTTGCCTCTGCAATTAGCCAGTTGGTCAAATGCTTTGCTTCTCACTCGGCCAGATTACTGAGGACCACGCTGAAGTCCGCGGAGGCAGCTGCTCTTTGTTTTCCTAATCAGAAGGATGTAAGACCGTTTGACCCTCCTCCTCACTTACCTGTAGGTGCTGAATATCTCCCACCTGCTCATCAAGTTGAGCACATCAATGATGACCTCTAGGGAAAGCCACCATCGCTTTCATTTGGGGTTCTGACTTTTATGAGGCAAATACTGGCGGTACTAAGATAATTTCAATTAATGAAGATGAGGTCATCATCATTACTTGCATTATGAATCCCTCTCTCCCCGGCTGGACAGGTGTTTGATGGGCAATCACTTAACTGCTCAGACTCCCACACGCAGGAAATTCTTACAATGAATGTAAATGTGACTTTTCCTGTCTTTGGGGATAGTAATGGGAGGCGATGAACAAATGTTCACGAAGTACTTGGAGAGAGATCATGGCACTATATAAATGTTACAGATGATTACATCATGAAGTTTACACTCATGATAGGTTCACTGGAAAGGTAACAAAAGCTTTCTCAAAAAAGGCTTCTCGTCAAGGAATACCCAAAAGGCAATGCATGGCTGTAGCTTGTCTCTGAATGTTACAAAGAGCATGCTTTGCTGCTAATTGAAATGCAAGACGTTTGAGACCTCTTGGAAGAAGGTTTGGCTATCTACTCCTGAGAAACCTGTCCTACGCGGACACATATGGGGATGCCATCGTTCAACATCAACCCATGACCATTGGATGTTTACACCCGTGGTGGAGACATCAACAGCAGATTCTCAGGCTTCCATGCATGCCCTCAACAGGGTTATCACTGAGGAGAGAAAATGCATAAGATAAAAAAAAATTAAAGTAGTTCTCATACTTGCTTCAGACGAGGATAACGTCTGAAGGGCCTGACTTTGAACTGGCCCTTCACTATTTGGTGTTACAAAGACCATTTTTCTGCAAGTCACAAACTGTAACATTGAAGGCACTCTGTGCTGCGGTGCAAAGGGCTTGTGCCGGCCTTGAGGTCTCCAGTGTCAGCCCTTCATTGCTTGTGTCCTGCCTATCATTTACTCTGGACAGCTAATGAGCACCTCAAACTGGGTCCCCTAAACCTCTACCCCTCCCACAATATTTTCTCCTTCACCCATAGCAGCCCACTACTTCTAGTTGTTCTAGTGAAAAATCTTGGACTCGCATTTGGGTCTTTCCTTCCCCTCCCCCCACCTGCTGCATTTCTTACTCAACCCATTTGTAAAACCTCTTGGCTCTACTTGAAAATATGTCCAAAAGGAAACAACTTCTAATCTCCTCGCTGCTACTTTCCTCTTACCTGAATTAAAGAAATAGCCCCCCAATTGATCTCTCCTGCCTCCTTCCAGGCTCCTCTAGAGTGCATTTTTTCAAATCAAATCATGACATTTCTTTGCTTTCAAACCTGAAATGGCTCCGCATGCAACTGAACTATAAGTGAAAAAGTCTTTCTAATGGCTTCTCAGAACTTGACAGAGGTGGCCTCCTTATGCTTTCTAAGCTCATTTCCAACACCCTTCTCTTTGCCCTTCTCCTGGAAGCCACACGGATACCCTTGCTGCTCTAAGACCATGCTAGTCAGACATGCCTCAGGGCCTTTGCACTCACTGCCTCCACCATCCCAGATAGTCGCACTGCTGTTCGCCCTTAGCTTTCTACCCATCTCTATCCAAAAGTTACCAACTCAGTAAGAGTTTAACAAACCAAGCATTCTTCATTCTAAAATGACCAGCCCCATGGCTACCTTGACTAGCCCTTGTCTGCATTGGCTTCTTATTTAGAAAATCATAAAGATATCTAACATTACCTTATTTAGAATATCATAAAGCTATCTCACATTTGGAATATCATCAAGATATCTGGCTTAGAATATCATCAAGATATCTAACATTATGAGTTTATTGTCTATCCCTACCTCTACCCCTATAAGGGCAACACTTTTTGCCTATTTCTTTTCCTTCTTGCTCACTGCTCTCTTTCCATCCCCCAGAATAGTATGTGGCATATATAACAAACACTGAATAAATATTTTTTTTAATTTTGCCATTTTCCTGGTCCTTGAAACTCCAAGTGTCAGAATTACTGCACCAATAATCTGTACTAAAGAGCCACATGGCACACGATCAAGTAAAGATCCCAGAAATGCAGTGGGCCCGCTCTTAAACACCCAGATATATGGCTTCTGGGCATGAAGATATTAAAGAGTAAAGTTGGAATTTGATTTTCCCCCTAGTTATTAATATTGAACACTGGCCCTCTAATCATAAAATGCAAGGCTGGTTTTTACTTGTGAATCGGCTGCAGGGGAAGAAATCAAACCAAGGTGCTTAGTTCACACTCTGGCACCATCCCTTGGATATAAAAGACAGTTTTGTTCAGTAGCTAAAAACAATGCTTTTAATGTGCAAATTCTAAAAGAAAATTAAAACTGGCAGCTACTTGATATTTAGGGGGAAAACCAGATCTCCCGTTCAGCAATCATTAAAACCTAGAGTCATACTAATGCCCTCTAATAAAAAATAATTTATGATTTCTTTTGGAGCTAAGAAAATGATGGTGTACCTGAGCCTCTGATAGATTTTAAAAAATTCATCTCCAACTCTGTTTTAAACTGGATTTTTATTTCAGTTGAGCAGTCCTTCATTCATGGGAAATCGTAACTGTAATTCCTTTATGCCAAGAAAAGGTGCCCGAGAGAAGGAAGGTGCATATTCTCCATCGCAGAGAGAGAGGAATGTGCTAGTGAGAAATCCTGGTAGGGCCTCTCCATGTGACGCAGTGGTGAGTTGAGTACTGTTCCCCTCCAAGAAAACATGTTTGCTCCTAATCTCAGAAATGAGACCTTATTTGGAAATAGAGTGCACGAACACATAATTAATGATGTTAAAATGAAGTTATACTCTATTTTGGATGCATCCTAAATCCAGTGACTGGTGTCTTTATAAGAAGGCCAAAGAAGACACAGAAGAAGGAAAACAAAACAACACCCTGTTACCATGAAGCAAAGAATGGAATGAGGCTTCTAGAGCCTTCAGTTACTAGGAAGCACCATCAGTTCGTACAGGAATAAAAGAGACTCCCTAGAGCCTGCAGAGGCAGCATGTCCCTGCTGACGCCGTGACAGCAGGCATCTGTCCTCCCAAACTCTAAGCAGCAAAATTCTGTCATTTTCAGTTACTCAGTGTGTGGTACTTTGTCATAGAACCATGGGAAACCACTGACTTGGATTCCTAGAGTGGCCATCACCAAATACCCTGAAATGGGTAGTTGTAAAAGACAAAAATATGTTGTCATGGGAACACAGTAGTCCAAATTTAGGGCATCAAATTGCTCTCCACTCTCTCTCGCTCTGTCTGTCTCTTCCTCCTGTCTCTTTCTCTTTCTCTCTGTCATCAATCTCAGCTCTAGAAGATGCAGCCTAGCCTCAGATTCTGATAGTCTGAGTCATTTCTTGGCATTCCCTGGTTTGATTACATATTGTCTCATGATATTTTCCACCCACATGATCCTCTTTCCCCGGTGTGTCTCTTCTTGTGTAAGACAACACTCCAAGGGATATAGCAACTAGGACCAATTCCACTCCCCAATGACTTAACTGAAAACATCTAAGAAAGACTATTCTACAAACAAGGTCCCCTTCACAGAGAAGGCAGTTAAGACTTCAACATATCTTTTATGGAGACGGACTTTAGTCCATAGCAACCGCTCTGTCTGAAGCACCCTCAATACCTCCCTCTCATTTCAAATGATGTATTTGGGTGTTGTTGTTGCTACTATACACATTGAAATGAACGACACCACCAATGCAAGGTTCTGCATGCACAATTCAGTGATGTTAATTTCATTCTGTGAGTTGTGAACCACCCTCGCTCTCTTTTCCACGCTGTTCCTCCTTTATGAAATAAATGAACTGCCCCCTGAGGTTGTTATCTCAGCTTTTGAGTGGCTGTTATCAATTTGATCCCATACAGCTAGATCTTAATGCTCAAGGGAGACATTCCTTACTCCGTAAGCTAAACCACTGCTTGGTTTTAACATTTTTTTTGGTTTAAGTTTTTAAAAAAGTATCTTAGGGCAATTGTTCTGGGAGTTTATCCAGCCCCCATGGCTCACAAAATCTGAAATGCATGGTAATTTTAAATGCTTTTCTGCCTCCCCTCTCCTTTTGATTCTTCTACAGAATCTTTGATTGGAATGGTTAGTAATGATAGTTCTTGGCAGCTAGTTCTTCTGGTCTCGTGGGAATAGAGACAGTTGTTCACGGAGGCAATTAGCCACACATTCCATTTTCTCCTATTTCTGATTCTCCTTCCTTCGCTGTTGCTCCGGGAGAGTGGCAGCCAATGTGTCAATCTTCCCGTTTTAATTGTTGACAAAGCACGCTCCATTATTTTCTCGCTATGTATTACCCACCCTCCAATACTAGAACTTAAGTTCCAAAGACTCGAGCCTCCCTGATTGGTTTATTCATGTGCTCACAGTGGCCAAATGGCACTTCATAACGGACCTGGGCTGAGGAAACATTTGCTAAAAGAATGACTGAATGTCACAAGCAGCTGATTTTTTTTTCCTTTTTCACCTTATGTCCATGTAGGAGCTCTGATTGCAATTCTTGCCAATTAATAAATTCAAGCTAACAGCTAAGGAGATTTAAGGAAAGTACATAGCTTTATGAGGTCTAAACTCCCGACAGAAAACTTAGTGCCATGAAAAATGAAAGCCCATCTCTCTCCCCTCCCCAGCTCCCAGGGCAATAAATGAAATGTACATTTCTGTTGGCTTCTATTTGCTGGTGACATTTAGCTTTAATTCAGACCAGCCTTCATACATTCTGGTACTGTGCACAACATCCTAAATGTCTCTATTCTTTATTCAAAATCCTCCTGCTCATTCCCAGACTTGTAGTAAATAGATCTTCTAAAGGAGAAATAAAACTATTTCAACAACAGACCTATTTCAGCGGCTTTCCAAAAGGTATGTCTTTCATTCCCTTGACTGGAGTTTTCATTTTATGCTTGGGAAGTTGTGTTACATATCTATGTATTTTAGCCCATACTCGTGTGGCTTGTTGTTGCTATTCTATTGTTGTTGATTCTGGATTTTCTATTTTCCACTTCAGTATGTTTGCAAAAGCCAACTTCCCATTCCTCCATTTGTGAGTCTCTGTTAATGAACACTTGCTGTCTTTCAAAAAATGGATATTCTGGGTACCATGTGATTCATATTTTTTCCAATGACAAAATCAAACTTACAGCTTAGTACATTTACAGCACAGAATAATCTCAAATAACCTGTTTAATGTTCTACTCAAATTACATGCATGAGTCTTTTTTTTTAAAACAAGGACCCCAAATATAAGCGGGTTCCTTACAATCAGAATTTAACCAGAGACAAGGACCGGATATCCACACAAGACCGGCAGTGAATAGTGGACCTGAGGCAAACCTGTCAACAGTCATGGCTTCACTCCTTCTCTGACATTCAACACCATCAAAGTCTCTCTCCACCAACGCCGAGGTCCACAGTGACATCAGAGTGCCGGGGGAACAGAAAGAGCTGACTGATTTCACTTGACCTCAGGAAATCATAAGACTTGTACACGAAATATGCACACAGCCTCTGTTACAGCACTGTTTTAGTATCATAGCACACAAGACCACCCGTAAGGACGTGTACCATATTGAAGGGGAGAAAGACGCTGGAGCAAAATAGACCATTCAACGCTATGTTCAATCTCTGAGTGGGAGGATTGTCCATTCAGGTTTGCTTTACTGTCCTTTATTTCTATGACATTTAAACAAAAATTAACATTTAAATGTTTCCCAAAAATTTAACAATAAGTATATGTATATATATATATATATATATATATTCTTGTAATCTTAACTGTTGCCTTTTATCTCTTTTGATTATGAAATTATAAGAGAAAACAGAATGTCAGCCTAAAAGTTTTGGAGATATGAGATCATAGGGTAAAAATATGCCCCTAAAGGATCAGCAGGTTTTGAATATGAAAAGAGTTGGAACACAAATGATTATCTAATAACTACAAACATGTCGTCTCCTTTCAACATTTATTTCTTATTCTTTTAGACACCTATAGTGAAAATATTTCTTATTGATTGCACTTACTAGTCAATATGATTATGTCTTATGGTATCAACATGGTCAATGACTTCTCCAGAGAAATCTTAGTTTAGATAATGTTGTTGGTTGCTATATTTTAAATCTTATCTAAAATCCACATTTACACAATTTAATAAATTATCTACTAATAATATTAATTAATACTAAATGCACTCAATGCCTCCATGTATGTCATCCTCATTTACATGTGTTACCATGTTATTCACTTTGAACCGGCTAACAATGTTCACATTCTGCTCTCTCAGCTCAATTGTAGAGATGAAATTCTTTCTTTAAGCAATTGCATGTTTTTAATTAAAAAAGCAACATGATTCTGCAGAGCTTTGGATTAGGAATATATTTGGACCAAAGTATAAACCCTAAAAGTAAATGCAGCTATTAAAATTAATTACACCAAAGTGCTTCAGCAAGGTAAACAGCAAACCCGGGGCAAAGTGTTAAAAACTTGAGAGAGTCAATTATCAAGCTATCTAGTAAAAGCCTCCAAAAATCAATAATCCCTTTGCCTTACTTTTAAGATGACATTAGAAATGACATCTAATTTTTTATATAAGGAAAGATCTCATGGAAAAACTGGTTTATGGTAATCTTTTAAACCTATTACCGACATTTAATACATCCTAGTCCTAGCTAAGAGGTAGTATATATAGATATATACACTTTCAGGTTCCCCCAACAATAGCATTTCCTAAAAGGATCCTGGCCAGGCCATTCATTTACAATATTGCCTGAAGACCTAGCCAGGCATAACTCCCACTAACACTGATGGATGTTTCATAGTCATATCGAAGGTCTGGGGAACACAAGGGGAAAACGATGATTGGCTTTTCCCTTCTCATATCTATTTAACATGGATTATAGAACACATTTGAAACTGATCTGCTACACCTTGCTCAGTTGCCGAATACCACTAGGCTCACATTTTCAGAGCTGTTTTATCTTTCCCTTTGATCCTAGGTAGCAAAGGAAATTCCATGCCTTAAGTCATTATCTTAAGCATATTTCTTTATCACTCCTCTGTTGTTTCTAATTATCCTTTTCCATAATTACAAGTAAAGAAAATTTGATACTCAGAAATGTTGTTGTTGTTGTTGTGTGTACCTTAAAAAGCAAGAAGCATTGCATTTAGTCACATAACAGAATGACAATGTGTTACCACATAGAAATCTGTCAGTCTCCATACTTAGTACTAAATTCATTAAATAATGAAGTACACTGAGGCTATGCAAATAATTCAGTTAAAAGCACATCTTTCCAAACCTCCAACAATATGGTAGAACCAACTCTAGTCTATCCATTCAAGGATACATCAAAATCACTGAATACAATGAAACAGGTCCCTATCTGTTGTATAGGAAAGATTCATCGAACCAATTCAAAAAACAAGTCAATATGATATGTGATGGATCCCACATTGTGGCTTTACATGTGTGTTAGGCACAAGCACAAGAATGTATAAGGGGCTTCAAAGTGTTCATGAAAAGTCCCATTATCTTTTCATTCCATTTTCCATTAACTAATTGAAACCCCTTCATCTACTGAAATACTATCAGTGGTTTCGTTCAATGATGGAACATGTCTTTTTCTCTCTTTTACCCGCCAATCTTTTCTATAATGATAATTACCGGTCCACACACGTAAAAGCTTCAAGGGAATTTGAAGAGAAAATTATTTGCAGCAACTGCGACAGAAAAAGACAGACAAACCAACTGTCTTTCTGTTCACTATGAGACACATACATAGTTGCTACTTGGCACCACTGATAACATAATTGATTCGGAATGATCCACAATTTAATGATCAACTTGCCACTCCAGGATACAGACAGTTAAGCCTTCGAAAGCCAGAATGTCTGCCATTCTTGGTCTGCTACTGCAGTCTTAGTTCCATGTTCTTACCCACATGTCCTCCATTAATTGCCTTTTCAATAGATTACTAATAAGTTTTTGATGTTAAGCAAACATCAATGCTCCTATTAAAGTGAGACCAAACACTGTGACTGTTTGTTTAATAACACGGTCTGAATGAAGGACGAAGTTCAATTAGCACTGGAGCTGGCACAGGCTTCATTAGGAAGGAGAGGCAATTAAAAAGCGGAGGGCTGCAGGAGGCACTGATGTGCACCTCATGCAGCCAGCAGAAAAGGACAAGCGGCACTGAGTTCCTTTGAAAAAACTGCAACCTGAAGACTTCAGACAGAAAGAAGCATCATTAGCACAAAATTAAGCGCCTTAATAGGGTGATTCTTATCCAGCTTGCTCTAGAAGAAATATGAGGCCAGATCATGTAATCTAAATAAACTGCAGGGTGTCAGAACAATTGGAAGGTACAGAAATAATGTGACTGGTAGAACTTCATTTAGCAGAGAGCTTGGTTCGTAGACACTGTTCATTGGATGCCACTGAGCACTATCTGGGGAGTCAGAAAACCCACCTGTAATATTAACTTGCTGTGCGACCTTGAATAGGTCACACAACCTCCGTAGATTTATTTCCCTTTTGGCCAAATCAGGAGTCTATACAAATGAGCTTCTACTTCGAACCTCTCATAATTTAATGATTGCAGCACATTCGTAACATTGCTACCCTAGTGATTCTGGAGGCAGTATAAACCATAAATTACCTAATCATGAACATAAACAATTTTATTTCTTAAAAGATGAGAGTAAGGCCAAGAAAAAGAGGCAAGTGCTTAGATAATCACTGCCGTCGTGTGGATGCCGACTCTGAGCAATGCTGTAGGGTAGGGTAGAACTGTCCCTGTCTCCAAGCCGGTAACTGTTGACGTGGGCAGAAAGCCCCCTCTTTCTTCTGCAAGCAGGGGCTTAATTCTGCCTTTTTGAAGGTCTATGTGGGCAAAGCCTTCATTTCATGCCTAAAATCTCAGTATTGCTCTAATCTATTCAGACTTGAACATATATTCTAGGAATTTTAAACCAAAATGATAATTCAGATTTTATTTTCCTTTATATCATTGAGGATTTATAGCTGGGGGCCAGAATTCAGAGAGGAAGAAATGTGACTGGAGTATGAAGAAGGGACTCCTCTTTCATCTATTAAAGTGTTTAATGACAACTCAGTGAGACCCCAAGGTCACTCTTGAAATCACAGCCTAGTGAAGTGGTCCAGGGGGATGTGCCCAGCTGCCGAGTGCCTGCTCTTCCTCCAGAGCTCTCAGGAGGACACAGAGCCCAGCTAGCTTTCTGCAGGGACACAGCAGACAGGAAGGAGCATAGAAGGATCTTGAAGAAGAACGTGAGATTCTAAAGTAAAATCAGCATGTGGGAGGGTTAGCGTAATAACAAAGGATTTGAAAAGAAACCATAATTGCATTCAAGTACAAAAAGTAAACAATTTTGCTTCTAGAAAGTGATTCTATGGAGATATTTATTCATGAATAAAGATACATTCCTTGCGAATCCCCTCTGACCACAGTCCAGGAATGGGAACAGCCTTGCGCGCAGGCAGAGAGCGTTGTGAAGCCCATTATGGTATCAGTAGTTAGATTAAATGTAACACCCTGTTACTTCATCTTGTTTTTGACCCGTTCTAAAGTTGCGTTGACTTTTAATATGTTCTGCTTTCTTTCCATTTGAGATTTTTCTCTGTTTTACTTTTGTTATTGTTGTTGTTTGCTTGCTTGTTCGGGATGTTTTTGTGTATGTGAAATTCACTGTAACTATATGAATAGTTTCTTAGGGCTGTGGTAGGGAAGGTTGGCGGGAATTGGGTAGCTCACAACAGTAAGCACTAGAAAGAAGAACATATTCTAAAATTGATTGTGATGATGATTACACAACTCTTCTGTGTATGATGGAACAATGGAGTCATAAGATATGTGAATTATATACCAATAGGACTATTTTATAAAAGGTATATTCATTCAACAGTCATTTCACAAATTTGATAAAGTAACCCTTGAATTGGCCTAAAAGAGACTCTGAGTAAATTGGCACATATCAGGCAGGGGGGCTCAAAGACTTCCAGGCAGCGGGAATGAGAGTGTGACAAAGACAGACCCGTCCTTGCGATCGGCAAGAGGCAGCAAAGATTTCCGCGAGGCTGGAATGAGGTGGACCGGAAGGGGAGAGTGAGAGGGAAAAGTTGGAAAAGTAGCGGGTTGGTGGCTCCAGGAGGGTCTAAAAGATCCTTGTAAGGTTGACGGGGAGTCACTGAGAGTTTTACGCAGTCTTTTGTTTTATTTGAAATAGATTTTAAAGATCACTCTTGATGGATGTTTCCAAGAGGAAACTACCTAAAGGGAAGTGGCAATAATCCAAACAAGCGGCATGGCCTGGGCGGATGCTGTTGGTCAGAGAGGCTGAGATATGGCCAACATTTGCATATAGTTTTAAAATATAATCAATTGAATGTTCATGAACTTGATGTGAGTCATTAGAGGAAGTCAGATACCAAACATATGGCAAAGATTTGGGGACTGAACAGAAATAAGGAAATTGGCATTGACAGAGATGGAGAAGACTAAGTCTCCTATGTTCATACTGTTTCCTAGTGTTCCATGATTATAAAGCATCTAAACATCCATAAGTAGTGAAATAGCTAAATAAATTATGATCCCGTCATACTCTAGAGTAAAGAAATTAAGATGCAAACACAATACTCCTCCATAGATAGACATTCATAACATGTAATAAAATTAGTGAGTTTTCAGTTGCGATATCATGTTTATAGGTCATAATATGCAAGCAAATTTAACAGCAGCTTTATTCTATGATAATTTAGCAGTGATGGAACTTTTGCTATAAACTTAAATCTTACCAGGAATTGAGGTTTTTAACAACTTAATATATTTCATATTGTTTACTAATTATGTAGCAGGTATTATGTTTATAATCCAAAAACAAAGCATTGTATTATCCTCCATCAAGCTGAAACAGAACCATCACATCGGAAGAGGGGTATAGCAAAATCACTAATGAAAGGCTGGGATTTGGAAGCCAAAGTCTGAGGTCAAATGCTGGCTTTGTTGCTATTGACTAGGTGACCTGGAGAAAATTGGCCGGCATCCCTGTCTCAGTTGTTCGTCTGTAAAATGAGATAATAATAGTCACTGTGAGCATTAAATGGGAAAATGATCATTAAACCTAGTGGCACATAGAGCATGCTAAAAGAGGACAGTTTTAATAAAATTCTATCATGAAATAAGTCAACATAGATTTTGTAGTGTCATTTTTTTTAAACATTGAATGGTGTGTGGGGCGGGGGGGGGGGTGTGTGCATGCACGTGTGAGCGTGTAAAGTTGGTGGGCTGCATTCAGTGAGGCATCCAAGAAGCCATATGATGAAAGGTCACATGCAGGTATTGTGGTGACTGTCCCTGCTGAGACCCCGGATGGCCTGGTGAGTGATCCAGTTTTCAGATGGCCCCACGTCTGCAGTCTCCAGTCACGCCGACGATGCCAAAGGAACCAAACTGTTCTCGCCAAACTCTGTCCTAACTACAGCTCCAGGTAGTCGTTGTTTTAAGTGAAGAATAAAGTTGTTGGGCTGAGGTATGAAAAAATGGAATTTGCTTTTTGACAGTTCTAGAGGCTTGACGTCGGAATTCATGGTGTCCAAAGGACTATGTCATCTCTTCTTTTCTTTCCCCTTCTCTCTCGCTCTTGACTATATGGGAAAATCCTCCCTTGTTTCTTTCTTTTTTATTAGTTGGGATTTAATACATATGGCATATCATTCCCTATTTCTATCACGTAAAGTAGAATTGTACAATTGCTACCACAATCAGTTTCCAACCATTCGTTTTCTACATGGACTCTTGGACTTCATCTCCCTGTTGCTCCTTGTAACCCTGGGACTTTCTTGGCTTTTCACAGCGCATGGATAGAGCCCACTTGGATGCTCTATTCCCTTGCTTGTCGCTCTCCTTCCCTGTCTGCTCTTCTCTTTCGTAAAATGCTACACAGAATGGGATTGGAGTCAGGATTCCTCCATGAAATGAGCAACAAGTTTTCACTTAACTGACAGCATCTGTAAAGGACAGCCCCGGTGTCTATGAGCCATACATCATCCCCTTTCTTTGTTCATCTTAAAGAAAACCACTTTGACAGAGAAGGCTCGGCTGGGTCAGCTTCTCCTAATGACTGAGAAGTCGAAGACCATTCATTGCTGCCACACAACATTGTGCTAAGGCCACCCCAAATCAACACACCCTCCTACAAGGGACATCTGAGCACCTTACTGGAGAGTCACGTCAGGCTGGGGGCAGCAGCCTGTCTCTGAGAAGGCAGTGACACTTCTGTTGCTGGGGAAACCAGGTGAAGTAACCTCCCATCAGGGTGGTGGGTGGGGAACACTATACAATACGTACCGAACACAAAGGGAGAATGTGTCTGGCACTGTGTTCTTCATTGCATACTTTTGACCTCGTTTTATCCAGTCCTTGGTGGCGCAAGCCTTGTGCCACAGACAACTGGGATTTTAGACCTGTTCCTCTTGAGACACACGGCATCCTTTATAGGCCACCCCAGAAGCATTCAATGGGGAAACCTCACTAGGCAAACTTAGCTTTTCCTCAAACTCATCTGTAGCTGATGCAAGTACCTGACACACTACCATGGACTCAAGACTGAAACGCCCTACTGTAAGAAGAACCTTGCTATCTCAAGGCTATGGAATTGGTTGGTGGTCCCTGAACTTGGGGATCTCTGCTCTGAGGGTGTCTGATATGTAGGGACCCAGGACTAAAATATACTTACTGTTTTAATACTCTCCTTGCTTTCTTATAGCATATATTAGTCTGGTGGTCATGGTCATGAATATGCCTCTGTTAATGAATATTATTGTAAGTTTTTCCCTATCACTAACCCCTATTGTTCATGGAAATATGTCCAACCATGAAGCATTTAATCTGTACAAGTCAACTATTTTTATATTAAAAAAATTGGCCTGTACATGTATAAATTCCTTTTCTCAAAGTGTTTTAAATTCTATACTATTAGCTAAATTAATGATAGTATCAATAGAATCACCTATGCCTCAAAGGAATGATTTATAATGTTCTCTATCATTTTACGGTAACAATAGCTCTAAAGTGAATCAGAGACATATAAAACCTATAAACCTATGAATGGAATTTGCACTCACACTTCATTCTAACCCAATTTTGAGAACCATTATTTCTTATGACATGGCCTGACTCAATACTCGCCCTCAGGAGCAGATGACTGAAGATGTGGGTGCTATCATAAAATGTGGTGAAGAAACCAGTTGCTGTCTGGTTCTTCAGAAACAATGTCTGAGGTCTGAAAGGCTTGTCTTCAAACAAGCAGCCATCTAAGTGAGGGGTTAACTAAGTCCATATGGGAAGCCCACACCAGCCTGTGTGCATCAAGGATTATAAATAATAAGTTGAAATCTGAAGGAGGGAGTGCTATCAGAGCCTAAATTCTAAACCTTTGGTTTGCAGAAAACTGCAGGTGGCAGTGGAAGTCCAAAACCTATTGTAGCGTGCCCACATGATGGAGCCCCCAGTGACTTCCCTCTGACCAGGCATGAGAGCAGTTTTGCTCTCAGAAAGAGAACTCTGTAACCTCGGTATGACGGCAGTGCCTTATCACTCAATCAGCCTTTAGACCCATTTTAAAGTAGTTTCTGTTTTAATAGTTCCTCCTTTCCTTTCAACAGAGGATTTCCTCTGGCTTGTTGTGTCGTTGCTGTTGGGGGTTTTGCTTGTTTATCTGTGTATTGCATTTTCTGGATATGAAATCCAGGATGTGTCAATCTATTGAGACGGTAACTGGATTAATAATGACAGTACGGTTATGGCAGGGGAAATTATGCATAAGGTTTTCAGCAGCAACTTCCTCCAAAGGGGTGGCCGATTCCCTTTTCATTGTCTGTTCTTAGTCTGGGAGCTCCCCTGAAATTTGTTCGCTTTGGGTGACCGTGCTGGCATTGAAACATCACTGACATCGTTTCCAGCATCACAGCAACACACAAGCCACCACAGTAAGAAGAACTGAGAGCCTTGGTCACAGTGCTGTGAGGCCGGCGCGGGACAGCGTGTTCTGTTCTTTTGCTACAGCATCACTATGGGCCGGAAGCAACTTCAGGGCACCCAACCACAGCAACAACGAGAAAGGGGAGTTTGGGGGAAGTGGGAACTCACCACAAAGAGAATGAGAAGAAAGTGTTCTGAAATTGGGTTGGCACAACTCAATATGATTGAATGATTAGATTGCATGATATGTAAATTTTCTGTCAATTCAACTTTTTTTTAAAGGAACCACACTATTGAAGGGAAAGTGTATGCTACACTGAAGGCATTAGCCAGAAAAAGAAGACTCCGGATTGTTACAGCACGAGTTGAAATGTTCCACAGCACTGATGCGCCACTGAAAGCACTTGCACATCTGTGCTCGGAGACTTGGAAGACAGATACCTGTCCATATGGAATATGCAAGAGATCCATATTCGTGCCCATTCCAAAGGAAGGCAATTCCATAAAGGGCAGAACAATGTCATGAATATCACTTGCTAGTAAAATGTTACTGCAGATCATTCAAAAAAGGGCACAGTAGTACATCAACAAGAAACTGCCTAAAATCAAGGTGGATCTACAGGAGAACATGGACCAACCAAGGCATATCATTGCTGATATCAGATGGGTCTTGGCTGAAAGCAGAGAATACCAGAAAGATGTCTGCTTGTGTTACATTGATGTGCAAAGGCATTCAACTCTATGGCTCATAACAAACTAAGGATAAGATTGCGAATAGGAATTCATCACAATAGAACAATAGAAACATAATCATGCTTATGTAGAGCCTGCACACAGATCACATGGTGGGTGTCTAAACAAAACAAGGGGACCCTGTATGCTTTGAAATCAGCCGTTTGCCAGAGTTGTAGCCTTTTACCATTCTTCGTCGATCTTCTTTGCTGAGCAAACAACCCAAAAAGCTGGAGTATGTGCAGAAAGAAGAAGGCAGCATTAGAACTGGAGGAAAACTCATCAACACGGCACAGTGTGCAGACAACATTGCCTTGATTCTGGAGAGTGGTCTTAAAGTACTTTCAGCATGGGTTACACCCAATGTAACGAAAACCAACATATCCACAATTGGAATAATAGACAGCATCGTGGCAAACAGACAAGATTAAACTTGTCTTTGATTTTGTTTTGCTTGAACCCAAAGCCAATCAATGCTCATGGAAATAGTCAAGAAATCAAATTATGCATTACGTCCAAAAATCTGCTTCACAAAACATTTTAAAGTCTTAAAGAACAAAGACGACACTTGGAATCTGAGCCAACTCGTGACCTTTCTTTCTACTTGCCTCATGTTAAAGTTGAACAATAAAGATCAGAGAAGAACTGATGCATTTAAAGGATGGTGCTGGTGAAGTATATTGAAAGGATTGTGGACTGCCTCAAATAAAAATCGGTCCTGAAAGAAGTACAGCCAGAATGCTCCTTAGAAAAAAAACATGGAAAGACTGGGTCTCCTGTACTTTAGACATGTTATCAGCAGAGACCAGTCCTGGAAGAGGCACCGTGCTTCATGAAGTAGAGGGGAAGCTAAAACCTATTTTCTTTACACATAATAGGATGGTTTTACATTTTTCTATCTAGGCATGATCTTTGTCTCAAAAATTTTTTTTTCATATTTATACTGCATGGACTGACAAGTCCAAACCAAACTGTTCTTTTGGGGCCAAGAGATTGGCTCTATTGAGTCTTTCGCTTGTTCATACAGTCAGTATATATGGGTCTATAGTTTGAGAATTACTTCTCTCAACTAAAAGGGCAATTGGGTTTATAAATAAAGAGTACAAAATTAATAACAACACTATAAAGCTACAAAATTACCCTTGTTACCTACTTAAAATTGGGGGAATTTGACAATCAGAGCACTAAGAAGTTTGCTCTTTAGATCAATTTTTACAGATGAAGCACATGAGGCTCACAAAGCTTATAAATACAATGGTTATGTGACAAGTCAGAAGGCCAGGTCGGAGGTTTGGCATGAGCACATCAAAGATGCTCTGACTCCTATGTCTGTGCCCCACTCCTGGGGACGGGGGCTTGTCTCCAGTTAGAAGCTCCTGCTCAAATACTAATGTCCGGTTAGGGGAGAGGACGTGTGATGGCCCGGACAGCTTCTCAAGGAACAAATCCAATTGTATCTGTGGAGTCTTTCTTAGAAATGTAGTTGCCAGTATCTGCCCCAGTCTCACGACTTGTGATATCTGGATTTGCTCTGGAGTGGGACCCAGGGCTATGTCACATCCTCTGTCTTCCTGATAGAGGGCACTGTCAGATAACTGGTGAACTGCTAGCTGCAACGCTGGTGGTCCATGCCCTCAAGCCATAAAGGTTTGCAGCCCTGGACATTCTGTTGAAGATCACTATGAGTTGGAATCCACTGTTGTTTCTACACTAGATTTTGAGAACCACTAGGTGTAAGGGAAGCCATGGTGCTGTAGTGGTTAGGAGTTGAACTGTGATCCACATGGTCAGCAGTTCAAAACCACAGCAGCTCTGAGGAAGTAAGATGAAATTTTCTACTGCCATAAAAATTTACTGTCTCGGAAATCCACAGACACAGTTTTACCCCGTTACCGTTATAGTCTCAGAAATCCACAGTAAAAAGCTGAGTCAGCACTGACTCCTTGGCAGTGAGTTTGATCTGGTCTGGAGGTGGTTGTTAGAAGTCCTGGTGGTGTAGTGGTTAAACATCGGGTTGCTAACTACAAGGTCAGCAGTTCAAAACCACCAGCCACTCTGCAGGAGAAAGACAAGACTTTCTACTCTCATAAAGAGTTACAGGCTCAGAAACCCACAGAGACAGCTCTGCCATTCCTTGTAAAGTCCCTATGAGGAGAAACCAACTCAATGGCTATGAAGTTGGGTTGGTGTTTGGGTGGTTATTAGTGCCCTAGGGAACACGCACCACTTCCCCAGACTGTCCTCGCTGCTGTTCCTGCTCGAGGAGCTCTGATTAGGCACCCAGAACCTGGGCCAACATCAATTGCTAAACAACTTTGCCCTTCGTTCTTTGCTTCCTAATGAGCGATAAGTTGTGTGAATCAGACTAGTGTTGACATTTAACATCTTAGATAATCTGTACTAGAATGATGGTCCCCAAAAAACATGTCAATGCTGAATTTTTTAAACATTTTTATTAGGGACTCATACAACTCTTATCACCATCCATACATATACAGACATCAATTGTGTAAAGCACATCTGTACATTCTTTGCCCTCATCATTTTCAAAGCATTTGCTCTCCACTTAAGCCCTTTGCATCAGGTCCTCTTTTTCCCCCCTCCCTCCCCGCTGCCCCCTTGCTCATGAGCCCTTGATAATTTATAGATTAGTATTTTGTCATATCTTTCCTTATCTGGCATCTCCCTGCTGAATTATTTTTTTTAATAAATGTATTTTATATTTCTAGTCTCCCATGACTAGGACTCCTGATGGCCTAGTGGTTACGAGTTTGGCTTTGCACAAGGTCAGTAGTTTAAAAGTAGCAGCTTGTGGGAGAAAGACAAGGCATTCTACTCCTGGAAAGAGTTGCAGCGCGGGGTCACTATGGTTTGGAGCTGACTCAATGGCAATAACTCACTCAGGCTCTTCAGTAAGTATCTCTGGCACTTTTAGCCTGTCTAAACCAGAGGTGATTCTATTGTGCACTGAACTTGAATCCGATCAAGCTTTAAATCAGGCTGCGTGCATGACTATGAAAGAGGGGTTTGAACAGTATAGCTTTACTTAACTGACTCATGTACCCATTGATCCGATGCTTTCTCTCTGTGCTTGCGCTGTGCTGGGGACTGAGATCCCAGGGGAGGACAAAATCGTGGTCTCCAGCCTCACTGAGCCTGCATGCACAACAAGCAAAACAAAAAGCAGACCGGCTGCTCTCTCCCAGTGACCCCCTGTGAGTCAGACTAGAACGCCACTCCCAAGGGTTTTCGGGGCAGATTTTTCAGAAGTCGATCACCAGGCCTTTCTCTTGAGGTGCCTCTGGGTGCACTCGAACCACATGACTTTCTTTGAGCAGGCAAGTGTGTGAACAGTCTGCGCCTCTTCAAGCCCAGTGATGAGAACAGTGAGAAGCCAGTCTCTGCCTCCTTTACACATGTGAGGCAGTTAGTTGATTGTGCCAACCCGGCCGATAAACACATGTGGGATGGATTGATTGATTGAGCCTTGCCTTTCTTGCCTCTCGCTCTTTGATCATCGGACCAAGGTGCGGCTGCCTTGCTTGTTCTTGTCTCCATTTGCAAGCTACACTACCTGTGGGACACCTAACCCGTGGACTGTGCCACTGTAATTTGAGGTTCCTTCAAGACCTGCTTCACCACACCATTGAAATTTGCATCTCTTTAGCTGGGGACTGTTGGACCCTGTCATCTGGCTGACTGTTGGTGACCTGCCTTGCTGTTTGCTGCCTGTGCCCAGATAGCCTGAATTGCTCTACAGAGGACTACCTGGTGGCTCTCAAGACTTGAAGGACTGACTGCCAGTGTCTCACAACTGTCTCACGGGAGTGAGTTGCACTGAGCCATTTGTACTGCTTAATAATTTAACTGTTTGTTTCTTATGTTATATATCTATCTGTAAATATATATATACTTATCAGCATTCTGATTTTGCTTCTCTAGAGAACCCTGTGTAACACAACATACAAGAAAACCCGCAGAAATAAGGACCCACATCCAGTGTAAATCTGTCAAAGCAGGAAAGTTCCAATTCCGCCCCTGGTAGGCAGTGAGAGCGCATGGCAAAAATGTGCCCTGTCCCAGGTAAAAGGCTTGAAAGACTAATGAAGAAGGCAGTCCCGTGGAGTGTCCACTCTCACTGTGTTTGTTCCCTGTCCTCTTGCACTGCTCTCTAGTCAATGCCTTCAGAAGACGGGGCAGACCTGCCCCTGTGCATTTGTATACCTGTCACTCTTTGTCAGAGTAGAGAGGCCATCTTTCTCCCATGGACCTGCGGTGGATTCAAACTGCCAACTCAGTGCGTCACAGCCCGACTCTTCTCAGTTTGGGGAAATGGCAGTGTTAACCCGGAGTGTGAGCTAGCTCTGGCATTTTAAATCTAGAAGAGACACTGAGTATTTTACCCCTAAAATATACTGAATAAAATGCCCAACTTTTCCTTCCCCTAAAGAATTTGAGATACTGCTGACCAAATCACACCCTGAAGATGCTTGAAAATGTCTCTCCCGCCTAACTGTGCTGCCTAAGTCATCCCAACACTCATCACTCTCTATTGGCGACGCTCTTTTCCACGGTCCCTTCATAAAGACACTACTCCTTTGAAGATTCATTCCTTAAGCAAGGAGAGCTTTCAGAGGATAAGAAGTTCTTAGGGACTCGGACGCTGGAGAGGATGAGAAGTTCTTAGGGACCTCGGATGCTGGAGAGGATAAGAAGTTCTTAGAGACCTCGGACGCTGGAGAGGATGAGAAGTTCTTAGGGACCTTTAGAAAGCATGGCCTCCTGAGACTTGCCTCAAAAAGTTGTAGTCAGTTGTCTAGCATAAGATTCTGAAATACTCCTCTTTTTATTTTTTGGCTGTTGTTTTCTAGTTGGAAATCGATGTAACACCACATCTGCTAATTCCCCATTGTGCAGTTGTGCAGTTGAATAATACCACTCGCATTAATCGTGTGGTGCAACCATCAACCCAGAGAAATCATCATTTGGATGAAGCAACGCAGCACAAGTATTTTGACACTGAGCTTTATGCAGTGTTTAATTTAGGGCTCAGAATAGTCTTGTGATTCACAGGAGGAGATGAAAGTACAAGAAAGTGAAATACTTTGCCTAAGCTTTTCACAGCAAAGAAATGGCAGAATCAGGATCCGAACAGAGCTAACTCTCCAACCCCCAAACTCAAGGACAACCCAAAGTGTACCAGCAGGCCTATTCAAGAGGCCAAGGGCAGCTAAATGCACCACTTAATAAATGGTAAGGAGGAAGGAAGGAGAAGCTTCAGTTCAGAGAAGAGAGAGGTAAGCAATGAAATCAGAAGTTCAGAGACAGATTTTGACCAGCATCTCAATTTTGCCCAAGGCCAGTTCCCCTCACACTAAGCCTAGCCCAGGTATACTGTTATAAACAAAACAAAGCAGTTTCTACAAATGTGTCAGGAGGGAAAAAAAACTTGAAGTTTTACATGCAATTAATTGCAAAGACGTTTCTTAATGGCAGCCTCCTCTTGCCTTTCCAAATTAATGAGTCAGAAAAGCACTGCTTTCAATAGCATCTTTAGAAGTGGGCAAGCCCCCCTCCTGTGTTTCCATTAAAAGAGAGCAGAAGGACCTTCAGCTAAAAGCTGCTGCGTCCTCCTTTCAGAGAGGCCTCCCAAGCTGCTAGAGCCCAGCGTCCCTTTAGGCCCCAGAAGAGAAACCAAGGTTAGGGAGGAAGAGATACCAGTGTGACATTTGAGATGAAGTGTTTTCCCAGAGGAGAGGTCGTTAACTCATCCAAAAGATAGTTCTTTGGGGAAAGAAAACCGGTCCTTTTAGTTGATGAGCAAAAAGGTCAAAGTAAGGAGCATGAGGAAGAGGAGGGTGGGGCGCCGTGAACTGTTGCGTGCAGGACAGCACACGGAGCCCTGGCATTTTTAATGTCACCCTGATTGTGTGTGTGTGTCACTCAATGGAGGCTCTATTGCACTAATTTTCTTTTTGCAGCATCCAATCTATGAATAGACTAGTCTGGTGGGCTCCATCCTCTCTCCAAATTAAACTCCAAGTTACGGCCAAGGTGGCTTCCTGGAGGTTTGCATTCTGCAGAGCTTTGCCTTTTAAATGATCCAACAAGGGCCCACCTGTGTTTGTTACATGTCCCTTGGATAATTAATGCTGGTAATAACACCTAAGTGTTAGCACACAAAGCACTTGGAATGCGACTTGTTGTACACATTCTAATCACATCAGCCATCGAACTCTCCCAATGACCTTCTTCAAAACAATGACCGTCTTTGAAACTACAATAGCCAACCCTGATGGAAGCCGTTTCCTAGGATTAGACTGAAGCTGATCCGTTCCTGAAGCTAGAGCGACACCAAGCGGCCAGACGTGGAATTAGCCCTGCCAGGCTGCAAGCAGGGCCAGCTCATCTCAGAGCAATGGATAAGAAGGCAGGAGGAAAGCAAAGCCCAGACCTGTCCGCCACCTTAAAGGTGCTGCTTCTGAAACTCAGAAGCCTATGTTTCGACCTATGTCGAAATTCAGTGTTTAAGGAAGCTTGTGTTTTAAAGAGCAGGCATTGTCCGGTATCATGCAGGAGAATGAGCCCTGCAGATTGACCGGCCTTCAAAATACACCGCCGCCCCAACAATGGGCTCGAGCGCTGGACCACGGCACAGCCTCCTTATACAGGGCGTCCCTGCAACCACAAAGGAACAGACATGGTCTTGTAAAGAACTGCAAGAGAGAGGGGGTGGGCAGGACTGCCTAGTCCACACTCAGGGGCACCCACGTGTGCAGAGTGGGGCTGCTGCGTGGAGTTTCAGGTCTGTGACCTTTCAGAAACCCGTCTCCGGGCCGGTCCTCTGAGAGGTCTCTGGGTGGCTTCCAACAGCCAACCTTTCGGCTCATTGTTGAGCGATTAACAATTTGAGCCAGCCAGGGACTCCCCTTTACCCCAGCGACTTGATGCTGTGAGCGAAGTCTGTCCTTGTCCTTGGGCCAACGGAGAGGGTGAGACAGAGCCACGCGGCAGGTTGGGAACGGAAGCAAAGGCGGGTGCAGCGACACAAAGAAAGATGGGTGCAGTCACAGAATGAGAAGCCCCTAATCAGTGATGTCTGCCAACCCCCCGGGAGGTCTACCAGTCTCTTGTTTCCCAAATGATGCCATCTGTCCTCATGAACTTGACCTATCTTTGGATCCAATGGATCTGTCTTCCCTCACACACACATAGTCCCCCTGTCTCACGGATACATTTTCTGATTCTCTTTTCTTTTCTCATTTCTCTTAGGTGGGGTTTTGTTTTGTTTTTTTCCTGTCCTGGTATTTCGCCCCCCTAATGGCTCAGACTCAAATAACCTGGGTGGTTCAAAGACCAGTATCTGAACGGGATTTTCCCTCCTGTGGCTTAATATAATTATAGACATATCGCTTGCCCACAATGCAGCAGCATCGTTAATCACTTCAAATACAGAGAAAGCCAGGCAAGCTTTTCTATGAACAGAGAGCTCAGGGTCCCATTTCAATTTGTGATTATATCAATAATCTTGAGACTGTCTTATGTGAACTAACCCATTATTTCTAGAGAAACTAGGAGAAAACGACTAAAGTCACATAGGCAAATCCTTGCTGACACAGACGGAAGACGTTTGGATGATATAAAATTTCTGATGACATTTGTCAGCTGCTTTGTCCCTCATTACTATGTGGCAAAAAGGCAATTTAGTCTTTCCTGTCGGGACATTCATGTAGAGAATTGTGAGAACCACTGTCATTAAAAGCACAAATTATCTATGGATCTCTTCCACACAGAGCAGAGGCCAGCATGAATTGAAACCGCTTTATTGATCAGAACAAGAACAACAA
Source organism: Tenrec ecaudatus (assembly GCF_050624435.1). Classification (NCBI taxonomy): domain Eukaryota; kingdom Metazoa; phylum Chordata; class Mammalia; order Afrosoricida; family Tenrecidae; genus Tenrec; species Tenrec ecaudatus. Next base: position 175,840,928 of record NC_134531.1, on the reverse strand, counting down.
CAAATTAATCTCGGTGTACTTTTCTAAAATGCTCTAGTGTAATTGGGATGTTGCAGCTCCAACACCCTGGGACTACAGGCATATCTGGTAGCAATTTCATAGATAATCTTATGGCAGATTGCAAAGATTAGAGGAAGCAAAATTTCTAAAGAAATCATTTCATAGGGAAAAACGGCTTAAGTCTAAATATTGTCCTTTGTATTGATTATTTCTCATGAATAAATCTTTAACCAGGAGCTGGCAAAGCATATATATATATATACTTTTGTCTTTCAAATGGGGACATCAGCTGAGAAGGAATAATTCATACTGCTATGGACTATGGTCCAACAAACTGACCCACAAAATAATAGGAGAGGATGCTGAATTATAATGTGACTTTCAATGTGGGTATATTGCTCTAGTTGCTGATGGAAGAATCCTTTAATTTCTATATAATTTAGAAAACATCACTTTCCTTTGAGAAGCATCTTGGACTTTTCGGAAAACTGGTTCCATTCACTCACCTCCCATTAACTGAAGATATTAAGCCTTGTGTTTGTGTGAAGCCTTATGCACTGAAGACACCTTGGTGAGCAAGTCAGTGGGAGCTCAAGGAGCTTAACTCAACAAAGATTTTTTAAGCCTACTGAATATATTTAATCATTCCCCAAACCTTCATTAAACATCATGTAACATGTGAGGGCATAAGAGGGAGCAACACATGCACAATCCCTGTGTGCTTTGTCCTTCATGCTTTAGAGAACATGCCCATCCACTGCCCTTGAGTCAATTCTGACTCAAGGGCCCCATAGGATAGGATACAACTGCCCCCTGCATGGTTGTGAAGCTACAATTTTTTCTGGCGTAAAAAGCCTCATTCTACTCCCTTGAAGATGCTGGTAGTTTCAAACTGTTGACCTTGTAGTTAGCAGCCCTATGCATCACCACTACGCTAGCAAGACAACACTTTAGAGAAGGTATCATGAAGTATCATTTATCCAAGGAACGGTACATATATCAGTAACCCTAGTGTGAGAACTTTCCCATGGCATACAACAGAATAGAAAAGTCAAATATTATGAGAAGGGGAAGAAAAAATGAATTCGAACTCAATTCATAAAATCTGAGGTGAGTATTAAATTTGGGGTTGGATTTTAAGAGAAAGTTAAGGAAGGGCATTTTAAAAGATTTGAAAATAATGAAAGCCTATGAATAAAAACTCATTTATGAATTAATCTCAGGAGCAGCCAATACCAGCTGCCAGTTACCACTGAGATGATCCCAACTCACGTGGACGCCCCCCGCCCCCCCTCACCCCCCCCCCATGGGTGTCGGAATAGCACTGTGCTCCGTTGAGTTTCAGTGGCTGAATGTGATGGTTTGGTTGGTTGGTTGGTTTAAATCTGAGGTCAAGCCTTTCTTCCAAGGTGATTCTGGTGGACTCAGTCCTCCAACCTTTCAATAGCAGTCACGTGTGTTAACCATTTGTGCCACTCGGGCACTTCAGTTGCAGGAACCACATGCAGGGACAAGAAGGACGATCTCTAAAAGCTAAGCGTGCCATTGCTTCCACTGGGGAGTCTGGGAAGGAGAGAGCAGCCAGTCATCAGCCACATCAGCCACTTTCTCAACTGCCCAGTGATGTAGCCAGGTCCTCCCATTAGCAAGGGGGCACACAATCAGGGTCGCCACAAACAGGTCTCATCGTTGGCATCTTGAATGATTGGAAGGAACTGTCATCAGATAATCGCTCAAATGTGAAGCTTATAACACATGTTAATGTCAAGGCAGTTATGTGCAAATGCAGATTTAAGAAGCCTAATATATGCAGATTTATGACAAGTTCTTTAAAGGTAATGATTTTTAAAAGCAAGACAACAGTGGGGGGAAAAACAGCCAAACACTAAATTCTGAGGGGAATTTATAATGTAAAATAAAAATAAAAGAAAGCAAACTAAGGACCCCTAAAGTTTTCATAAACAAAGAAATAAAGCTTGTTCTATCAGAAATAATAATACAATATAAATTACTGATTTCTTTTCGTACAGCGTGTAGCATATTTTACTGCACGTTCGCATGGTACAGACGGCAAAGGCAGCCAGCAATCTGCAGTGCTTGGCACAGGGCAGATTTCATCTCATTTTGCATATATAGGACCTCATGCTGTGGAATTAACAACTTTTAGATTGGGCTAGTGGAACCATTGAGCTGCTGCATTTGGATATGATGTATATTTTTTCATTTAAATAAGATGCATTTAATATTGATTTTTTTTCATCCATATTCAGTACTTTGCCCAAGCTATAAAGCACACTGATGATCTAAAAGTCCCTTCTGGAGTCCAAAAGCCTTCCATGATTCTATATGATGTTTCATTTATGCTTAGTACAAATTCTCCATTCCAAGACTCTTCAGCTTCTCTGCTCCAATCAATAATTATTGCTGGTTTATAATATCAAAAGTTATTTTCCAAGTACTCACCAGATACATTACATGATGTTCTGTTAAAAATAGAATTACTATATTAAATGTGTGACTTTTGAATTATCCACGCATTAATGTACTACCAAAATAATGTTATAAGGAGGCATGGCCGACACGGTGGTAGTCAGCTCATTGAATATGATCAAAGGTGGCTGTGTTGGAGCAAATTTCCTTTGGACAGTGAACCCGTGGGAAGATTTCTACGATCTGCTGTGGTGGAAAGAAAGTTTCAAAGCAGCCCTTCTAGGACATGGGGAAATCATTTACGAATTTATCAGACATTACCAAAACAGTTTCGTGCTTATTGTTGTTGTTAGAGGCCAACCAGCCATAGCTCCCCGGGTACTACAGAGCCCGCACTGCTCAGTCCTGCGCCGCCCTCACAGCCATCGCCCTGTGGGGTCCCTTGCTGCAGCCATTGTCACCATCCACATTATTGAGGGTCTTCCTCATTTTCTCTGACTCACTTCACTTGCAAACTCGTGCTCTTCTCCAGGGACTCGTTGCTTCGGGTACCATGTCCAAAAGCCATGAGACAAACTCTTACTATTGTGCATTCTATTCACACTATTCTTCGCACATGGATTCGTTGGTTCTTCTGGCAGCTCGTGTTACTTTCAATGTTCTTCACCAGCACCATCGTAATTCATGTCTGAAACTGTGCATGAGCCCATCTAGGTACGTCTAGAACAGCACAATTGTACATCATCCGTGCTCTTGTTCAGGGATGGTTTGTGTTCACCAGAGATGGTGATTGCCTGGATAAGGACCGAAAGAGGAAAGATGAATAATTTAACAGTTTACTTCATACCATCTTTAATAATTTTGAACTTACGATTATAATATTAAAAACAAATGTTCAGCTTAGTAAGAATACAATAAATACTAAAAGTGTGTTGGCCTACTACTTTCAAGGTCAACCGTTGCAAACCACCAGCCAGTCGAGTGGGAGAAAGACAAGTCTTTCTACCCCCACAGAGTTCGGTCTCAGAAATTCGAGGGCCTCCATCCTTTCCAGCATGGTTGGTATCAGTCAGCAGGGACTCGATGGCAGTGAGTTTGGTGTTTTGGGTGACTTACTTGTGACTATCACTTCTTTCTGAGTGAGTTCGGGGATCTTTTTAAATTAAAGTGCAGAGAAGTCAGATCATATAGTATAGAGAAGCATAAACCACTTAAAATGAATTCCACAAAAAAATCTATAATTTCCTGATAGAACTTCTCCTGTCATCTTCAAAGACCATCAGTGAAAGTTTTATCTTCATCATTTTTAAGCAGAGAATCCTTAATCATTATCAAAAGAATTTAAATTTGAGGTACCCATCTGTTGCATTTTTTAGAGGCTCCAAACACCGCTGGTAGAGAGAGACCTTGGTTTTGAAGTTCAGTGATTAAACAGTGGTCTCCTTTGTACAATCTGCTTACATTGCTGTTAGAGAGTAAGTATTTCAATGCCAGCCTTCAGGCAAGAGCCTCTTGTCCTACAAGACACTCATTATTCAAGAAAAAATTGCCATCCACAATTAACAAATGAAAGGAAGGGCTCTGTGCCCCCACAAGTGTTTCATGTCCTGTGTTTGCTTGGGGTTTGGTTTGGTTTTGTTTGGTCTCTATGGTAGAGGATCTGCAATCACCAGCTTCGTGGTGTTTTTCCTTCCTCTCTGAAATCATAAAAGCCCACTTAACTATCATCTCATGGCCACTGTACCTGCTTTGTGCAGATGGCAAACCCAATAACAATGCTAATGAAAAACACATGGCTCGTCATGGTCATAGCCTGCTTGTCCCTGGACCATAGCTCCCACGTAACTGTACGGTTGATACATGAAGGGCACCCCACAAGGCAAAACCCCAACCCAGGTGCCTGCCTTCCTCACAAGCACCTCTATGAGCTTTGCCCAAAGAAGGATTCCCAAGGATGGAGGTGGCGCATGAAGAAATGTTTTAAATGTTTAGTAGCACTTTGACAAAATGATTTTAAATGGGTATTATGACAATACAATGAATTGGTATTTATATAAGGCTAACTAGCTTATACTTGGAAGTAAGAATAATGATTTTTAAAGATGAAGCTCATATAATATTTGTAACCAGAAGAAGAAAAAACACTTAGAAAAGAGAACGCTTGAAGAATGCGGAACTCTGGCCATCAATGTGTTCTAAATGACAGCATATGTTGTTTTAGTTTGAATTCTCTGATAAATGAACGTTTATCCTGGGCTCAGTGGCACTAGGTGAATGGCAGGTTTCAGCCGCAATTGCTTTCTTACCAAGAGAATTATCTTAAATCAGATCTCCTTTGTTTGATGAAACCTAAATTGCAGAGGGAATATTTAAACATTCAAGGAGAAAATCCATAGATAAGCTAGCACATGCTCCTAGATGCATTTAGCAGAACTAATTGTCTCTATTATTCTTTTTTTCTAGAAGCTACAGATAGAAGGTGCAAGTCAAATAGAAAAATAGTGTATCATTAGACATCCCCTGATAAGGGAAAGTAGGCCACCAAAATAACATATTTACTCCAAGGGATATGGAAAGGCTGGGGCAAATGAAGACAATGTTGTCCATGGTAAGTCTTGCTAGATAACAGCTGGACTAAGAACCAAACCGTCTTCCCGGGAGGGTCTTTCTGGCTCTGGTTTTGTGGGACCAAGCAGCACACAGGGTCTGTGAGTCTGGACTGCTTCCATACAGTGAGTGTGGCCCCACAGGGATTCAACACGCCCAGGGATGACAGCTCTCTAAAGAAAAAGATTTTTTGAAAAATCTGACCAAGTGGTTGTGCCCCTGTGTGTCAGAGTGGAATTGTGCTCCATGGGGCATTCAATGACTGGGGCTTGGGAGGCGAATGTCCAGGTCTTTCCTCCGAGGAACCTTTAAGAACCATTGAACGGATGTGTGCTCGGAGCTGAGTGTGCTCGCCGCCGTTTGCACCAGAGGTAACCACATAGCGATGGCCTGCTTGGAAACGGAGGCAGTGAAGTGCCTGAAGGTAGGCAGCCATATGTCTGAATCCTGCTTCTGCCGCTCCGCAGACAGTGAACGCAGGTGAAGGACTGCGCCTTGCTAAAGCCCCCTTCCCTAATTGATCACGATAATGATAAAAATGCACTCTTTCAACTGTTTCTCACATCGTTTGCTTGCCTCTTCAAATGCCTCTCAACCCACTCCAGCATGACTCGCTGTTTTCTCTTGTTGCCGCCCTCTGCTGACACAGATCTCTAAGAGTCACGGCGGCCAGTGGGCATTCTCACAGGCCTAGTCTTGCCAGCGGTTTGCCTCAGTGCCAGCCAACAGCGTGACTGCCCCATTCCCACGGGAAATCTTTCTTCTCTCGATAGACAGCAAACAACAACAACCCCTGCGCCCCCCCCCAAAAAAAAATCAGCAATCGAGTTGCTTCCCACTGATGGCAACCCTACAGCAAAGGGTAGAACTGTCCCTGCGGGTTCCCAAGACCCTGAATCTCTCAACAGCCCCATCCTTCTCCCCAACAGCGGCGGGCTTTGGGACCACGCCGCAATGGTAAGCACTCGGCCCCGCAGTAGCCTGAGTGTGTGTGAGCTGTTGGGTACCTGGTTCTCGATTTCAGACTTTGTGGCCCTGTCCCAAAGCCCTCTGTGAAACTCCGACAAGTGCACCGGACCCAATGTAAGCTCCGGCAAGTGAAAGGCAAGGCCACCATTAAGCGACTGGAAGTCTTCCTGAGCAGTCACCATCACTGTGTACCCCGCGCCCACCCCCAAGTTTGACTTAATAGCCCCTGGCAGCAAGCATACATTGTGTGCCTTTGACAGATGCAGAAAAACAGTGAAAACAAACCTGCGAGGTCACGGCTCAGTATGACCACTCTAAAGCTCCCAGACCAATTACATGGTCTCCCTGGACAGTTCGTCCAGGACAGGCGGTGCAAAGATTTCCTTGAATTTAGACAAAGTGGACTTAAGACAGCCCCAGGCCTGAAATCCTTCTCCACCCCTGCAGAAATTTCCTTAAAATAAATGGCCCAGCTGGTGTCGCTTTGCCATCGACTTCCCTGTGATGAGCTGGGGTCAGGACAAATCGCTCCTGTCCTCGATACCCGGCTCACGAGAAAGCGGCTCCTTGAAGGAATCACTCAAACACACCATCCTCCGGTGGCAAAGGACAAATGGAGCCTGCCGCTGGCCACGGCCTCAAACAGGTATCCACGGCGCTTGGAATCAAGCCTCTCTGTCCCTGCTTTGCTCGAGGCCCTCCTCGTTGGCCCTGGGACAGGTCACTCCGTCTCTGTTGTGCTGCCAGCAGCCATGGGCCGAGAGAGCCAGGCTGTATCCTGCAGATGCCCTGTGACCGACTGCCAGTGACACGCACACTGAGACAAAGGCTGACAAATTGCAGCCCTCGCATTAATTTTCGAGCACAGTTTTAAAGCACATGCCTCTGATGAAGTATTTTGAATAGTGCTGCGGATGTCAAGGAGACGTTTAAAATATCTCACTCATAATTTCTGAAAATCTTCCTCATTCAAAGTTGCCCCAGCTTGACAGCTCGGCGCTGTTTTGAGTGTCTTCTTTTGCAATGTGCTACAAACTGATTGAAGAGCTGACAAATCTGACTGAGCCCAAACAAGAATCCTTAACTATATCTGACTGAGAAGACTCTTTAATGAACATGCATATACTGACATTACAACTAGCATCCTATTCCTAAAAAGTCAAATCACACAATTAAAATCCTTACTGAAAACACATCTCCACCCTGCCTACGCCACCCCTGTCACCACCCCGCCCAGGAGCAAGTCACTCCAGCGTCTATGGAGACAAAATGCTGGAGTTATTAGGAATCATTCTCTTTGAATATTCATGTCTTTTGTGTGTCTAAGGAAAATCCAGAATCATATTTCCTACGTGAACTTTCAAGGAGAGTTTTATGTAATTATTGTCAAACTTGACCACTCTTTCAAACTCAGTGATTGCTGCCGGGTTGTGCAAATTCTTATTTAAAAAGAACTCTACGTTTCCTCTGCTGACACAGTGGGACTGTATGAGCTTTTCTTACTCTTGGAAAGGATATTTTGAGTAGAAGAACAGCTTTAAATTTCTTCACACCGAAAACGTCCTGCCATCACCATGACTCATAGCGACTCTATAGCGACTCTATAGGTCAGAACGGAACTCTCCTTGTGGGTGTCCCAGACTGAAGCTCTCGGTGGAAGTAGAAAGCCTTGTATTTCTCTCAGGACCGGCTGGTGGTTTAGAACTGCTGCTCTTGTGGTTAGCAGCCAAATCCTTAACCACTAGACCATGGCGGCTCCATTTCTTCACACCCAGAATGAGATGGATTTGAACTGTCAGTGTTCTAGATTTATATAATCTCTTTTTTCTCCCTTTACTCTGATAATTTAGTGTCTTTAATAAATTCCTCCATCCACCATCCTTCTTTTTTGTTTTTTCTATTTCATGATCAAACCCTTACTTTTCTGGCCCAGATTCCCACTAAACAACAACAACACAAGGGCCATCAAGCCGCTCCTATTCCCGGTGACCCTGTGGACGGTTTCTGAAGCTGTGACTCTTAGAGCATCCGATCCCATCCTCTTTCTCCTGCAGAGCAGCTGGTGGTTTTGAACCGCTGATCTTTCCGGTAGCAGGCGGAGGCTTCCCAGAAGGCACCACCAATATTTTTATGAGTGTTTCTGGGCCTTCTTTTTTTTCTGGGCCACTCAGGAAACAGAGCCAATGAATGGTGAAAACTTCTTAACCAGCTTGATTGTCCCGTGGCCAACTCTACCCACCGATTCTCAAGACACACAAATGCTTACCACTGGAAAATATCTATTCTCTTCCTGGATAAAACCTAAAACTATTCAAGAACAGCTCTGACAATCACATTTGGTGAATGCCAAAGTTTGTCGGTGGGAAATCTGTGTGGATTTTTTGGCCATTAGTGGACACGCTATGTCCTAGAGTCAGACCTTCAACAATGCCTCACCTTCCCTCGGGTTTCTTTTGCTTTCTCTCTGCTGAGTTAAGCATAGTCCACAGTGAGGCCATCTTTAGACTATTTTACAGTTCCATCAAAACCCTCAACCCTTGCCCATGCCTAATATGAGGGGCAGCTGATTCACCACCCTTGCTGGTTGGAGGATTCGAGGATGAAGGTCACATCAACCTTGACCTGATGTCTGGGGAGTTTTCTCTGCAGTGTGCGCTACATCATCTTTTATCTTACAAAAGATGAGAAGAGAGCAGAGATACGGGACCTCCTACCCAATCAAGAAAGAAGAACTAGGAGTTTCTCCCATCCTTTGGACCAAGGGTGCACGTCTAGACCCACAGAAAGATTGATGCCAAGACACATAGAAGCTATAAGAAACACTAGCCCCAGAAGACATTCACCCAGAGCCAAGAGACAGAAAAAAAAAAAGCTTTTGTTCGAGCTGACATCCTAAATTCAGATTTCTAACCTGAAAACGATTTATGTTTGTTAAAGCCACCCACTGATGGTATTTCTGTCAGGGAAGCACTAGATAGCAAGGATATAGCGAGATATAGGGCTTCAAGCACAATCTTCTCTAAAGAAAGTCTTTTCACAGAATCCACCTTCTCGAGGACAGAATTCTAGCCCCTTCCTACAACCTTGACTTGCCTCAAAGGTTCCTCGCCCTTGAACTGACACCTTTTAATCTTACATTGTATTTGGTTAAAGAGCATCTGCTCATGGTAGTCATTGGGGCACGAGGCAGACACTCAATAATTTGTGCTGCAGGAAAAATTGGGAGGCCCTCAAGTGGCCTAATGCAAGCATCCTCCCCACTCTGCTGTGACAGATAAAGTCCCCCTTGTCAAAGAACCTTACTTTTCATGAAGACTGAGTGTGAATTTACACAATTTTGTGTCAACTTGATGGGTGGGGTCTAGCGTATCAGGTCACAGCCTGATCGATGCATCCTTGTGGGTGTGGCCTTCTTGTGAGAATTCTGGGAATTTCCTCTCTTCCCCCCAGGATTTGGGCGACACTTTCTCTCTGCTTCTCATTGCTGTTGACAACCTATATGGGAACCATGCTGAAGGCAGCCAGAGCCCTGGAGATGCATCCACTGCCACTGGATCCACAGGACTTTCCACCCACCGGCCTGTAATCCTCCTGCATTCAGCATCATTGCATTTGCTGTGTGAGTCTGAAGAATTATTCATGGGCTAATATCAAGCTTATGGGCTAATATTGAATTTATGGACTTGATTTGACGGGGCTGGGATGTTTTATTGATGCATAATTACCTCTTGATATAAAGTTCTCTCACACACATATATGATTTATTTCTCTGTCAACCCAGACTAGCACAGGAAGTATGGCTGCTTATCCTGGAACAGTGGTCTACAGTTCACTACAGGGCACTGAATTCTCCAAACAAACCATGTTCCAGTAGGAAACTGAGTTACTGTTCCTAATTACTTGTTACTAAAAATCTGCCTCCATAGGCTCTGCATGTTCACTCTTCCTGAGTGCAGGCTTGTGTCGTCTAGTGTGGCAGGTCCTGCTTGCCCTCAATGTGTATGTATGTGACTAATAGACTACTATTGATCTTATCTGCCCAGTATCAGGTTGTGTTAGGCAGGGTTCTCTAGAGAAAACAAAACCAGTACACTCATGATTATAAATACATAAAAAGGTAGGCTTATACAATGAGAAAGAATATTATGGTTAATTAGTCCACACAGCAGTACAGAGCTCAGTTCAATTCATTTTCATGGAGGAGTTAATGCACTGAAGGTACTTCAGCTAATGCAGGCTGCCTGTCCAAGGTCAAGGAAGCAGAGGGCGGAGTATCCCCTCAGGCAAGGCAGGCAGAGTCTGTGCGCAGGCAGCAGACAACAGGTGGGCAACAGAAGTCTGTAGTAAGTACTGGGCTTCATGAAGCAGGCCCCAGTGGGATCCACCAGCCTTATGTGCAAGCGATATTTGTACCAGCAGTGTGGTGAAGAAGGAACCTCGAGCTCTAGCAACATGATCTGCGCTTTGGCTTGGCCCATGTGGTGCAGCAGCACATGGCTGAGGCAAAGAACTAGCTCAAGCAGCAGCACGCTGGTCCTGTCACCAGAGAGGACGAGAAGGGGCCAGGCCTTGGAAAGCCATTTATCTCATTCCTTTCAATCAATCTGTGACCTGAATAAACTCTGCCCACATGTTGCTATGGAGTCCTAGTTGGCACAATAAACCTAACTATCACACAGGTTTCGTGGTTTCAGTCCTTCCCATAATCCTAGAGTGGAAATCTCTCAACCACTTGAGTGAAAAGGCAGTAATCACAATACTATTAGCAGTTATTTCTCCCATTGAAAAAGTCTATTGCGACATTGAGTTTGAGGTACCAACACGAGCAGAGACAGCCAATCAGGGCTCTGACCAGGGATGTCTCAGAGTCTAGGAACCTACCAAAGTGGGACAAGACCCATAGTAATGTCCATGCCTAGGAACAAACCAGCCACGCACACACCGCGAAACATCCCTGAGAGGAAGTGTCAGACTCTGGATTGACCGCATCTGGACTTCCAGGAGATGGCTTTCAATTCAAGGAGTCTCCATTAACATGATTGGGAATTTCGCAAGTGTTCTTTCGGCTGCTAGTGGGAATCAGAAAGGTAAATTCATCGCATGTGAAAAATACAGAACGGTTATAGGAAACAAAAAAACATGTTTATTCACATGTAAGGCACAAGTGGAATTTTGAATCATCTGATTTCACTTTTGAAGAGAGGATTTTGAGTAGCTTCAGGCTACTAGCTATTTGGGGATAAAACAAATCAATTATGACATAAAGAATCTTAAGAAAAGTGTAGGGTGCATAAACAGCATCACAAGGATAAACAGCATCCAAAGGTTTAAAAGAGTTAAGAGTTACAAATTGACCAGGTCTGCTACATTTCCATTTTCCTCTTCTGGAATTGTCTGGAAAAGTCTGAATCTTTGAAGAGGGCAAATTGTAAGGGAATGCCAGAAGCATTGTGCAGTTATATCTGTATTTTCATTGTAGTGTGTATTTATAAGTGTGTGTAGCTCATATAAATATACATATTTATATATGCTACACACACATAGAGCAATGAAAAAGTATTCATTATATATTCACAAGGCAAGGGAACGAGGTCAAATAACACATCTGCTTTCAGGTATTAATAGCCCAAAACATTGACAGGTACTGAAAGTTGGCATTTTGAACATACCTCTCTTTTAAATAGCAAAACTGATAGTCTAGTATAAAAATAAAGGCATGCAGCCTGCAGATTTCAAATCTCAGCTCTTTTGCTGTTTATTAGTACATCAGCCTCGGAGAAACCATGCAACCATCTGGCTCTCATTTTCCTCTTGGTCAAAAGAGAGTCAATAATGCCTATGTCACAGTTGATTCAGACCCATAGTGACCCTTTTTGGATGAAACAGAACTGCGCCCCCCCCCCATAGGTGTTCTAAGCTTGTAAATATTTACAGAAGCAGACAGCCACACCTTTCTCCCATTGGGCGCTTTGCTCAAATGTCCAAACTTTATGGCTAGCAGCTGAGAGCTTAACCATTTCAACAATGATGTTATGAGAATTAGTAAAGATATTTAATTCCTTAGAATAGTACCTATCACATGGTGAGCTCTACAGGAAGAGTTATTTTAAATAAAACAAAGATGGTAAAACAGTTTAATACTATAATAATAAATTATTATTTACTATTAACCTGCATATTTGTTTAATTTTGTTTTTTAACAAACATGTTGTTACTCCACAGAAATGTATACATATATGTATGTCAAGTTTGGAAAAATGCATGATTTGCTTATTTTTCTTATTCCTAAACCATTTTAAAATTTTGTTCATCACATTCACAAAGAGTGAAAACTCAAACAGCAATTACTATTCTAAATATGCTTAACCCAAGCCAATAGCTACAATTAAAAGCAAAGTTCAAGTACAAGGTTAGAAGCTTAAGAATAGAACTAAAATGGGGGAATATAAAATCTTTGAGATATTAAATTAAAAATGAAAAGTAGAAATGTGGAAAAGCCATTATTTCATAGGGAAAATATGAACAGTAAAGCTGTGAAATTCAAGCTATCACCACTTTCAGTGAGGTAGGGTCTTCCCATTTGACTATTTGTAGAGCATTTCTAAAGGTAAATAAAAATAAATAAGCAGTTCTAGATATGGATCAAAGCACCCTGGTGGTACACCAGCCTTACGTGCAAGCAATATTTGTACCAGCAGTGTGGTGAAGAAGGAACCTCGAGCTCTAGCAACATGATCTGCGCTTTGACTTGGCCCCCATGCGGTGCAGCAGCACATGGCTGAGGCAAAGAACTAGCTCAAGCAGCAGCACGCTGGTCCTGTCACCAGAGAGGACGAGAAGGGGCCAGGCCTTGGAAAGCCACCAGATACTCTAGAGGAGAAAGACTAGGCAGTCTGCTGCCACAGAAATTGACAGTCTCCTCAATCCTGTACAGCAGTTCTCCTCTGTCCCATTGGGTCGCTATGAGTCAGAATCAACTCCACACAATGGGTTTGGTGTGCTTTTCAGGTATGGTTCATGATTAAACAACATCTAGGACAACCTTCTGTATTCATTATAATTGATAAAGATCTATCAATTAGAAAAACTTACTTTATAAACTATAAAGTTTTTCATTAAAAGTAGATCTCATGAGGATTAGCATTCTTATTTTAATGATAGGATAGTGCACTCAAAGATTGGAAAGAAACAGACAGAGAAAGAAAAAAAAGGATAAGTAGAAGAGAGGCAGAAAGGGAAATCTAGTCCTGAACTAAATTGATAATAATAATTATTATTATTGTTACATGTGAAATGTACCAGCATCAAAGTTTATCCAAGCTTTATTACTAATATCTGTTCACTCATGCATATTATTAGCCACTTCTATAGTTTTAATAATTTAAGCTGAAAAAATCACTTGAGATGCATATAATTTAGTTATGTGCTTGTCAATAAGGAAGGAATATTTCTCCAACTGGTAACACCCCAAAAAACCCATAACCACTATTAGATGACTCATAGTAAACCCTTACAAAGAGTAGAAAGCTTTAGTATATTCCATGGGGACAATTTCTCATGTTTCATATAAAATAACCTAAATTGATCAATAGAGACATGAATTTAGCAAAACAGCTACCCACCAAAAGCAGTCAACATCACGCAGACTAGTTGTATATGAGTGATCACATCACACGGCCCACCTGGCTTTAGGGAGCTGGTGTTGATAGTATTTAGCACTTGTAAGCTTTGGGATTTCCTACAGTTATTTACACAAATACAGCCTTACATCATTAAATCCTCATCAGCACTGCCACTCTCTGTCTCTGGCCATTCAGAATGTTAAAGAAGGAAATGAGATTTCAGACCTTCATTTCAGGACACAGAGGTGATGATTTTCCTTCCTTGAGAACTCTTGCTAGAGGCTGAGAATGTCTGGACTTTAGTATTCAGTGTCTCTCAAGCGTCCCTTTTCCCAGAAAGGTCAACTGTTGTCCTCAGAGGAAGCACCACACCAAGGTTGAGACAAAGACAGATCCGTTCTCTCTTATACCCTCACAGTGGAGACAACCTTGAGCATCAAGGCTTAGAGGACATTCTGCTGTGTGGTCCTATGTCTGCTTTCAAAGGGCTTTTGCCTTCTACCTAGACAATAGCCCACCATTGCTAGCTCTTCGTGTTTCAAAATCAGAACTGGCAGTGGATAACTTTGATCACAAGGGTAAGTAGCATTTTATGATCCTTCCCTTCAAGTTTGTCTGATATAGGGGGGCGGGGGGGAAGATGATAAAAGATTAAAATGGAACAGAATAGCTTAAAAGCTGGACTCTGAAATCAATATCTGTTTGATTTTTAATAAAATGCCTAATCTAATTTTTCCTCTGTCAAATTGGGTAACAATAATATCTACTTTGCACATTGTATTGTGAATATTAAATGAGAATGACTCACATTTGTTCCAATGCCTCCTTAGGATCTACTGGGTACAGACACTGTTCTAGACTGTTTGTTGAGGATAGACTAGTAAAAAGGCCAGCCCAACTCTCCACATTGTTGAGCTTGCAATCTAATTGGAGGAATAGTAGATAGACAAATACATAGTCACTTTATAATTAGACATTGCTGAGAACTTCTTAAAGAAGAATACGTGGTCAGAGAGCAACAAAATCTGCTATTAGGAACACATAGAAGTGGTTGAATAGTGCCGCTCTTAGGAGGTGGATTTGAGAGGAAATCTATTCAAGGAAGCCAAGTCTCACAAACACACACACACACATGCATGCATGTGGAGGAAGGGTATTTGAGGCAGAGAGACTAGCAAATGGCAATGTTTTAGATGACAATATGTGTGGGGTGTGCAAGGAATAATGAGGAGCAAGTACGGTAACCATTGGGTAGAGTGAGGTGGGGAGGGTGAGATCTGGACATAAGGGGAAAGGAGCACAGGTGGAGTAGAGGGCCTGAGACAGAGTAAGTACTCCATAGAATGACTTTTTTTACCTATTATTCCTCCTATTGAGCCAAGTTTCCCTTCGTACTATTAGCAAGTCTTCTTCCAGAAAACATGAAGTAGCCCCCTCACTTTCCCACAACGCTTTGGGGCCAGCATTTGAGTAAATGGCATTTGTGCTTCTCAACTTTGGAGCTTGGGCATCATAGTGAAGACGGATCATTGGCACCGGCTCCTTGTGTGGCTGGGAAAGAGCAGAGAATCCAAAGGGCTGAATCCAGATGGAGAAACTCAGAGGAACATCTGCCCTGCCTGTCTGTCACCTCCCTTCCTCCTGCTACTGTGCTAGTTGCCAAACACTGTAGCAGCCCTTGAGTCAAGTACTCTTCCTCTTGGATGTTTGTTGGGAGTTCTTACTGATTAATCGGTACCATTAGTCCCAACAGCATCGTACCATCTCTCTTTTTGAAATATAATTTATTGGCATATAGTTCCCATATGTTTCTCTAGACAAGGAGGCCTAACCCAACCTTCATTTTGGACTGGAATATTCCAACAGCCATTTAACCAATCTACTCCAACACTCAGCATATAAAGCACCACCATCACTCGCCAGATTATTACAATAGCCATTAGCCTTTTACTAGGAAGTCGTTCAAAGATATTAATGGAATCTCTCCTGTTGTAAAATGAGAAAAGGTGTTTATCGGGGTTTCATCATTCCACCATATTTTTTCAATCTGTGTAATAAACAAGTGATCCAAGAAGCTGGACTATATAAAGAAGACTGGCACATCAGGATTGGAGGAAGACTCATTAACAAACTGTGGCATGCACCACCTTGGTTGCTAAAGGCAGTAAACTTGAAGCATTTGTTGGTAAAGATCAAAGACTATAGTCTTCCGTGTGGACAACCTTCAACACAAAGGGAAAAAAATAGCCTCAAAACTGGACCATTAAGCAACATGACGTTAAACAGAGATGAGATTGGGTTGTGGCAAATCTCATTTTACTTGTATTCACAAGCAAGACCCATGGAAACGCAGCCAGTAAATTAAGTGAAATATTGCATTGGGAAAATCTGCTGCAGAAGACCTCTTGAAAGTATTCAAAAGATTTTACTTTGAAGATAAAGTAAGCCTGACCCAAGCCACCAGCCATGGTGATTTTGATCACCTGATCTACATGTGAAATTTGGACAATGAATAAGACTGACCAAAGAATTAATGTCTTTGAAATATGGTGTTTGTCAAGAGCATTAAATATCATCTGAACTGCCAGAAGAATTAACAAAACTATCTTGGAAGAAGTACAAGAATGCTCCTTAGAAGTAACAATGACAAAATTTTGGAATATGTTGAGCATATTATCAGGAAGGATTAGTCCATATGAGAAGGCATCCTGCTTGGTGAAGTAGAGTGTCAGTCACAAAGGAGAATATCATTAATTAGATTAATTGGCACACAATCAACTCAAACATAGCAAGAGTTGTGAGGATGGGAAAGGACCAGTCAGCATTCATTCTGCTGTACATGGGGTCACTATGAGTTGGAACCAGTTCAATAACACCTAACCAGAACCACAACAATGTTGATAGTACATGCCCTTCTTAGAATGCATTAAAATGACATTTCACCTCTATAATCTTGCTCTCAAAAATCAAAACCCAGTTTCTTTATTAGAAAAAAAAATCAGTGTTAGTCTGGGCTGACAAGAGAAACAAATTCATAGACACTCATATATGTATAAGCGAGAACTTTATACCAAAGAGCAATCGTACATTAAGAAAACATCTCAGCCCAGATCAAGTTCATAAGTCCAATATTAGCCCGTATGTCTGATACCAATCTATAAATTCCTCTTTGAAGTCACATGGCCATGCAATGAAGTTGAATGCAGGAAGATCACAGGCCAATGAGTAGAAAATCTTGTGGATCCAGTGCCAGTATAAGGGTCTCAGTGCTGGCAGGGGTCCTCCAGCTGCAGGGCTCTAGCATAGCTCCATGTTTCTTCTCAACAAATGTCTCACAGAGAGTGAGTGAGTGTCCCAACTAAAGCGAGCTATTTATCGCCTTAGAGTCTTCAAATGAGGTCATCAAGCTGCCTTATCAAGCTGTCAACCTGGTTGACAGAATAAACTCCACCCCTTCACTCTGAATAGTCTCAAATTGGCAACAGATTATTTAACTACCACAGTCACATAAATACCAGTTGAGGGACGACCTATAAAGTCCCTACCTGATCATTATTCCTCAAAATTGTCAAGGTCATCAAAAACAAGGGAAATCTGTGAAAATGTAACCACCAAGAAAAGCCTAAGAAAGCATGATAACTAATTGTATGATTCTATCTTGAATGGAACCATTGATACATTTGTCTACCTCTTTGCAATACATATACATTGTCTTGATTACCCCTTTATAGTAAGTCTTAAAATAAGATTGTTTAAATTCTCAGATTTTATTATTTTTTATCTAAGTTGTTTCAACTATTCTAGTACATTTTCATTTCCATATAGATTTTAGAATCTACTTGTATGTAACTACAAAATAAAAATCCTCTTGAGATTTTTTATTAGAGTTGCATTATATCTATAGGAAAATTTGGGAAGAATTTAAGTATTTACTAGTTTGCCTCTTTCTACCTATGAATACTGTTTGTCTTTCTATTTACTTAAGGCCTAAATTAATTTCATCAACATGTTGTATTTTAAACATACAGTGTCTGGATAAGTTTTTGTTAGATTTTTCCTAAATATTCAACTTCGGGACCTATTTTAAGTGACATCTTTCTTTCTTTGCTTTCCAGTTGCACATTGTTAACATTTACATACAGGATTCAAGTTTCTTTGTTGTCTTTGTATCATGCAAGCTTGTAAAATCGATTTATTATTTCTAGAAATGTTTGGTCTTATTGGAAAGGCAGTGGTGCCTGTTGCATTTGTGTGCATAGTTGTTTGTTGTTTTTAGGTGCAATCGAGTTGATTCCAACTCATAGTGACCTTACATGCAACAGAATGAAACACTGTCTGGTTCTGCACCGTTCTCTCAATTGTTCGTATATTTGAACTCATTGTTGCAGTCACGGTGTTCATCATATTTCTCTAGTGTCATATTTACTTCTGCAAGATCTGTAGTGATATTCACCCACTCATTAATAATACTGATGATTTTTCTTTTCTCTCACTTTCTATGTCAGTTACATTAATGAGTTCCACACTTTTCTACATAATTTTCCATAGCTTTCCTATTTTACACAACAGTTATAATTTTATTATATATTATATAATTTATTAAACTATATAATTTATGCAATATATACTATTATATAATTTAGATTAAAATATAATAAAATTTAATAAATTTTCATTTTGCTGTATTCTGCATTCTAATTTGAATAACAATGTCTACATCAGGAAAATGGTATGGGGATTAAAAGTGAGACTGGACATAAAAGACAGTACAAGCTAGACTCAAATGTTACCTATGTACTTATAGTACAATGTAAGTAGAAGATAATTATGCAATTAAACTAGAAAAATATAATTTTTCCAGTTCATTACTAGGTAGCTATAGTTGTATATTAATTTTAAAGTCCATAAAAAGGAGCAAAATTTTAAAATATATTTCCCTGCAATGTTTAGAATAATATTGTCTACAAGTAATGACTTTTGCAATTTTTCTTTTGGTCTAATCACTTTTGAAAACAACAAATCACAATAATTGGAGATTTTCAAATATAAGTCCAAAGAAGAGTAGAAAGTGGGCCATTACTTTATTAGCTTTGAAATATCTGGTATTGATCTTCCAAGATCAGCCACCTTAAACTGAATCCTGGAATACAGATAATTGCTTCATATTATTTAAATTCCCCAAGTGGATTATCAGTGAGATTTGAACATATTTATTGCCTATATTTAAAATTAATCAAACCAACCAACTAATATCTATCTGTCTATGAAAAATAGTTCAGATTATGCATCTTTAATCCTCACCTTTTATATTATCATGGCATTTAGGGGCAAAGGAGAGAATGTGTTTGGAAAGTATATTTTTCTTTAAGTAACTTCAATTGGACTGGTACAACATAAAGCCAATTACCCTCTCTGTACACAAAAGAATTCTCTGAACTCACTCTGAAGCCCAGACACACGTTCCTGGCACTTGGAAGATGCTACTTCATGAAGATGGTGATCTCCTAAATACTAAAAGCCCCATGAATTTGCAAGCAGGAATGATGCCCGGGAAATGACAAGAGGCAAGAGATTCCAATTGTAGGAGAAAGAAGAGCATTAGATGGAGCCAACACATTCAGCAATGATTTATGCAATACCCAAGTACTAACTCTCAAGCCAACAGCATGTTTCTAGGCTATATGCAACCACCAAATTATCATAAATTAAACTCAGGCAAAAAATAAGGCCATAAAATGGACGTTTCACAGTGGCTATTGACTACAGCGCTCAGTTTGCATTAAATCTTCTGAAACATTGTTACTTTGTCAACTGAATTAGTAATTGGTGTCTTCTTGGGAGGGAGATAGATAAGGTTTCAAGCTCCATATATATTACTCACCACAATTAAAGTCACTCGCTGTAAGACACCACTATCTATATGCATCAGACTAATTATTTTGTGCTTTTTTACTAAGATAATGGGACATGGCTGCCAGTGGGCAAATCCTGATCATACATTATATCACACTTCCTAGCAATTTTGATGAAAACTACAGGTGGAGACAGATTATAATGGGAGCGTCTAATTGAAATTCATCTCCATTTTGCTTCAGATGGAAGACATGCTGCTTGGGCCCTGAAACATATTCAATTTCATTCAAATTGGATGCAGATTTTTCAGGCAAAACTAAACTCAAATATATATAAGAAATATATAAAAGGGTCCTGGAAGAGAGAGAGAATAATACCAGGAATGTTGACCATTCCGATTTATAGAGACCGCCATTTTTTCTAAGACCCTTTTCCTCACTGAGATTGTTGTTCTTCAAAGTAGGGAGGTAGGACGAAATCCCCAATAAAGGTCAATGAATAATATTTTACTGACAACTAGTACTTTCAACGTTTCACAAAATCATGTGGGGTACTATTTGTCCTTTAATAATTTCCCAGTCTCCCCACAGTCTGGTCTCCTCAATGAGGTGCAGTTCCCTACTGTCTCACCCCATATCCAATATCTAGAACCTTCTTCTAGACTGAAAATAGAAAATTCCAATGAGATATTAAATAGAACGGCTTCACTTCCTGGGGATGCTTACATATATAAATGCAAAGAAAAGGCACTTAAAATATTCATGGAAAATTATATAATCAAAACATCTATCATTGAAGATAGGGAAATTCTTAGCCAAGTAACAACTAAACAAACAAATAAAACCTCACTGCCTTTGATTAGATTCCAATTTATAGTGACTCTACAGGACAGATGTGGTAGTTACATAATTTCATATCAACTTGAAGATATATAAAAGCATATGGGGTGGAGTTTAGCCTGTCAATCAGGTCACAGCCTGACAGTGACTCCTGTGGGCTCTGCATACGGAGGTCCTGGGAACCTCCTCTCTCTCTCTCTCTCTCTCTCTCTCTCTCTCTCTCTCTCTCTCTCTCTCTCTCTCTCTCTCTCTCTCTGCCTTCATCTTCCTGCTGGCTGAACTTGGTTGCTGCCATAGTCTTGGAGATGTTACTACTGCCAATGGATCCACATGACTTTGCACCCACCAGCCTGTGATCTTCCAGTATTCTGCATCCTTGCAGTGGCTGTGCGAGTCTGAAGAGCGACTTATGGACTAGTATCAGACTTATACACTTGATCTGGACTGAGCTGGGGGGGTTTTCTCGATATATAATTACTTCTTGATATAAAGCTTTTTCTTACACATACATGAGTGTCTCTGGATTTCTTTCTTTATTCAACCTGCCCTATAACAACAGAGTATGATTTCTGTGAGTTTCCAAGGCTGTAAATCTTTATGGGAACAGAAAGCCTCATCTTTCTCCAACATAGCAGCTGATGAGCTTGAACTGTTGACTTGAAGTTAGCAGCCCAACACATAACCCACTATGCTAGTAAGGCTCCTTAAGTAACAGTTGAGTACTTAATAAATACTACTTAAAATTGAAACAACAACTGATTTATAGACTCATTTATTCAACAAAAATTCAATGAGTGGAAACAGAGAAGCACCGTATTATGACATTGATAAGGCCTTCTCTGGTGGTTCTGTGGAGAAGAACAGGAAGGGAGAAAGAAGAAAATCAAGAATAGCAAACAGGAGGCTATTACACTAATCTTGGAAGGAAGTGATGGTAACTTGGTAACTATAGTGAAGGTGGTGAAAATCAGTAAAATTCTGGAGAAGGAAAAAAGAAAGAAAGAAAAAAAGAAAGAAATTATTCCAGAGATATTAAGATAGAATTAGGTATGACATCTATTTATGCATCACAAATACCCTTTTTAAGGTAAAATGCTATGTTATTGTATGTCATGGAGTTGATTCTCACAGTGACTATAGACAGAGTCAAACAACTTCATGTGTTTTCTGTTTTTAACTTTTTAGAGTGAATTGAATGAAAGCTTACAGCACAACTCGTCAGTTGTACAGTCAATGACTCATGCACATTTTGCTTCATCTCAATTATTGCGGTTGCCACAGTGTGGCATAGTGCAGTCCCTTCTCTGACATTGTGTCTCCTGTCTTTATTCCTCCTTCTTTCCTAATGCCTGGAACTTTGTTCTTGAGCAAACACTGCCCCCTTAATCCCAAATGGCCAATTAGTCTAAGATGTGCACATATCAATTGTGTTGTTTTTCCCTTTATAGACCTGGTTTTTTTAAGAGCTGAAAATTGAGTTCGGCTCTAGACATGGAAGATGACCATGAATATTAGACGTGAGAGTGCCACCAGTTTCGATCCAAACAGCCAGCTGGTGTCCTTGATTATTCTGAATTCTATTCAACGCCTTTCTCCCATTCCAGCCAGGACCCACTAATGCAGTTGTTTTTAGAGCAGTTGGAACCATCTAGTTCAGCTCTCAAGATTGAGGTGACTAATATTTGCATAATCCATTACTCCATGAGACTAATTGTTTCTTTGCGCCTTTGATTTTCACCATTTTTCTTTCCTCCAGATTGGAGAGACCAATAGCTGCACTATTGATGACTACTCGTTTGCTATTGCGACCTCACACTCTGTGGACTGTATTACAAAGACAATTGACTGTGGTCTTTTCTGACACTACGGTCCTCAACACGCAGACTCAGAAACTTATTTTCCCATGGTGTCTGGTTATGTCTGAGAAGTTTTCATAGCTTTGCCCACTGTGTGCATTACCACATCCATGAATATAGTTGCAGAAAAGGTAGTCATGTACAAATATCTGCTGCCATTGCATATGTATGTATATGTATACATATTTATACTTAAAGGATATATGTCTCATGCATATGACTATTCTCCTCTCCTCATCACACTCATTTAGCCAGCATATCTATCTATTCATAAAAACCTAAAAATAAAACCCACTACCACCAAGCTAATTCCAACGAACTGTGACAAAAGCCACATCTTTCTTTTGTGATCTAGCTGGGGTGTTCAAACTGCTGACCTTTAAGTTACTAACCCAACTCAGAAGCCACTTCACCACCAGGACTACTCCCTGAGCACTGTTATTACAAGATTGTGTTTACAGTAGAGGAGGTCTGGCAGCACTGTAAGTGTTGGATAGCTAAACACAGGGTCAGCAGTTTGACCCCAATCATAACTTGTCAGGAGGAGGAAGAGGCCAAGTGCTCCAGTAAATATTTACAGCCTCGGAAACCCTGCTTCCCCACGGGCAGTGAACAGGAGTGCAGAAGGATAGGGACACCGAAGAAGCATCATTGGATTCTGAATTCTGATACAACCATTTACTAATAGTGTGGCTTAAGGTGCTCTTAAGAGAAAGCAGAGGCTTCCTATTCCCATAAAAAGTAAGTCTCAGAGACACACGGGGGTTAGAGGTCACTATGAGTCAGCATGATACGATGGCAGTTTGGTTTTTAAATTTATGTCTAATTTCCTGCTTATATAACAGAAGCAGAAAATTCTAGTTTCTATCGCATAGATTTTCTTATTAAACTTGCTCTTAATCGTAGAGTTGCTAAAGCAAATAGAAGAAAGGACAGAAAATTTCAAAGGGCAGCTTGAGAAGACAAAGATTTCGATGAAAGGTGTAAAGAAGTAGAAGTAGAAAACCAAAGGGAAGAACATGCTCAGCCGATCTGAAACGGAAAGAACTCAAGAAAAAAATTAAGCCTCAAGGTCAAATCTAGAAAAATTCTATGGGCAAAATATTGAATGATGCAGGAAGCATCAAGAAATGATAGAATCTACAGATTCTCTACAGCAAAAAGAAGTAGTCCACAGTCCACCATTTCAGGAGTAGCATATGAGCAAGAACTAATGCTGCTGAAGGAAGAAGTTCAAATTGCACTGAATACATTAGCCAAAAATAAGGCTTCAGAAATCGATGAAATACCCAATGAAGCAGAAAGCTGAAGACGCACTGAAAGCACTCACTAGTCTATGCCAGGAAATTTAGAAGACAGCTACCTGGCAAATTGACTGGAAGACGGATGTGCTGATTCCAAAGAAAGGTGAGCAAAAAGAATGCTCAAACTGTAGAATGATCTCCATGACATCACAGACAAGTAAAAGTGTCCCTATGATCACCCAACAGCAGTGTCAGTAGTGCGTTAACAGAGAACTGCTGGAAGTGCAGGCCAGATTCAGAAGAGGATGTGAAGCAAAGGATGTCATTGTTGATGTCAGACGGATCTTGGCTCAAAGCAGAGAACACCAGAATGATACGTACTTGTGCTTTATTAACTGCGCAAAGGCTTTCAACTGTGACGAACATAATAAACTACGGACAGCCTGGAGAAGAATAGGGACTCCCGAACACTTCGCGGGCTCATTTGGAATTTGTATATGGATCAAGAGGCAGTTGTGTTTTGTCTTTGGGGGTCGCCCTCGTGAATTTTGTTACATTTTTTTGTTTTTTCAGTGTATGAAACAAAGAGTTGATGAACCTATAGGAACAGAAGTAGAATAAGGGTTTTTTGGGGGGGGGTACACTGTGGGGGACCTGGGGTCAAAGGACGCTGATGTCAAGGAGTTCAGGAAAGAAAAGAATGTTTTGAAAGTGTGGTAGCAATTGTACAATACTGCTTGATGTGATTGAATGATAGAATATATGATACCCTTATTTACCACCTATAAAATTGTTTTGAGGGGGAAAAAAAGAGGCAGTTGTGGCAAGAGGACTAGGGAATACTTCATGGTTCAAAATCAGAAAAGGTGTGCATCCAGGTTGTATCCTCGCACCATACTTGCTAAGTATGCATGCTAAGCAAATCATCAGAGAAGCTGGATTATATGAAGAAGCAGCATTAGGTTTAGAGGAAGGCGTATTAACAACCTGCAATATGCAGATGCCACAACCTTGCACGCTGAAAGTAAAGAGGAATTGATGAAAATCAAGGACTGCAGCCTTCTGTATGGATTACAACTCAATGTGACGAACACAAAAATCCTCACAACTGGGCCAATAGATAACATCATGAAAAATGGAGATTCAAAAGTGTCAAGGACTTTGTATTGCTTGGACAAAAGCAACAGTCAAAAGATCTATAGATATACTGGATTAAGTAAATCTCAACAAAAACTCTTTCGAGTCTTGAAGAGCTAGGATGCTACTTTGAAAACTCCTGGGGCCTGATCCATACCATGGTATTCTCCATTGCCTCATGTGCATATGAAAACAGGATATTGAATAAGGAAGACTGAGGAAGCATCAGTGCATCTGAACTGTGGTTCTGGAAACTAATATGAAACGTGAAAGGATGAAACAATCTGTGTTGGAGTCAAGGAAGGACAGAATGCTCCTTAGAGGCAAGGATGGCAAGACTTTATCTTACAGACTTTGGAAATACTGGTTGGGAAGAGACCATTCCCTAGAGAAGGACATCATAGTTGGTAAAGTGGAGGGGCATCAAAAAAGAGGAAGGTCCTCAATGAGAGGGACAGACACAGTGGTTGCAGCCAGAGGCGCAGGCATGGGAACCCCTGTGAGGACGTCACAGGACAGGACAGGACAGGACAGCTAGAGCTGGAACTGACTTGATGGCAGCTAACGACAGCAAACATGTCTAATCGACACACCATGAGGTGGAAACGAAAAGGCAAGCAAACGCTTGGTTTCTGTCATGGTATCAGTAAAGATTAGCTATTTTCACGTTATTCTAATTTAAAAGTGGAGATCCAAAGAGATATGGAAATTACAATTTGGGTGGGTTTACAGTAAACCAGAAAGAAAAAAAAAGTGTTTATGACAAAAATTCTCCCTCAGATTTCCTTATCCCCTCTGACTCAGGTCCCCTTTCTGTTAAACACTACAGATTATGATTGAGCCTCATTCTGATTATGAGGATGATGACCTCTCTGGGTTCTTTGCTTCCCTTTTCTGGTCTCTATGATGTGGTGGAAAGAATACGCAGTGTTACTATACCAAAAAGATCCAGTCTACAATTGACTTGCTCAAGAAATAGTATATTCTCAGACACCAATGACACTGAGAGAAGCTACACTGAAAGCATTAGTGAAAAGCA
This sequence comes from Tenrec ecaudatus, assembly GCF_050624435.1. NCBI lineage: Eukaryota > Metazoa > Chordata > Mammalia > Afrosoricida > Tenrecidae > Tenrec > Tenrec ecaudatus. Next base: position 175,815,332 of record NC_134531.1, on the reverse strand, counting down.
AGATGCCAGGAATTGATGGAATATCGACTGAAATATTTCAGTAAGCTAAGGAATCACTGGAAGCACTTATTTGTGTGAGGCTGGGTTGTCTAAAGAAATGAAATGAGGAGCAATCCTATCTGTGCCCTATAAAAAAGGAACTTCATATCAAGAAGACATCCCAAACCAGTGCAACTCAAGTCCATGGGTCCAATGCTAGCTAATGGCCTCTTCAGACCCATGCAGGAGAAGGCCAATGGTGCCGAATGCTGGAGTGGGAAGCAGGGAGACCATATGCTGAAGGGTGCCGTCATGTGGATCCAAGGTCAGTAGGAACATGGCAGGGCGCCAACAGCTCTTCAGGTCAGCAGTCCACCTGAGGCCACTCCTTGAGTCAGACAGAGAGTCTCAGTGAAGACTCCGCAAGGAGGAAGTCCAAGGGCTAAAGGAAGAGGAAGAAACTCTCACTGTCATTCTTCTGGAAAAAGCCATACACCCAAGAAGGCATCAGAAGGCTGTGAACTGATTGATAGGTTGGAATGCACACCTACACTCACAAAGCTTCTAATTGACATAATATCTAACAGCCACACTTTTCTATGCTAAGAAATTTGAAAGACAGCTACCTGGCCAACCAACTGCAAGAGATTCATATTTGGGCCTATTCCAAAGAAGAGTGACACAACAGAAGACAGAGATTATTGAATAATATCACGGATACCTTACACAAGTACAATTTTTCTGGATTTCATGTAAAAACAGCTGTACCATTTCATCAATAGGAAGCTGTCAGAAATTTGAGCTGGATTCAGAAGAGGCTGTGAAAAAAGACTGTCATTGCTGGCATCACCTGGATCTTGGCTCAAAGCAGAGAAAACCAAAATGATGCTTCTTGTGCTTTGTTGACTGTGCAAAGGCATTGCACTGTGTACAACATGACAAACTATGTAGAACATTGAGCATAATGGGAATTCCACACCTTTCATTCTGTTCATGTAAAACCTGCACATAGAGCAAAACAGAGTGGTTCCAACACAGCAAGAAAATATTGATTGACTTAAAATCAGAAAATGTATGTGTTACCTATGCCTCCTTTCCCCATATTTATCACATCCGTATGCTAAGCAAATAATGCAAGGAGTTGGACTATTTGAAGAAAAATGAGGCTTCAGGATTTGAAGAAGGCTCAACAACAATCTTCGATCTGCAGAGGGGACCTGAAGGACTTGCTGATGAAGATCAAGGCCTGCAGCTTGCGGTGTGAATCACAACTCAGTGTAGAGAAAAACTAAATCTTTGCAATTGGACCAATAAACAACATCATGATAACTGGAGAAAAGATTGACGCTGTAAAGGATATCATTTTGATTGGATGCATAATCCATGCTCATGGAAGCAGCACAAGAAATTAAATAACATTATGCATTGGACAAATATGCTGCACAGCTCCTCTTTAAAATGTATTCAACCCAAAAATCATTGATACATTTGATTTATAGAAGTGGGGAAGAATATTGAAAGTACAATGGAGAACCAGAAAAAGTAAACAAATCTGTCTTGGAATAAGTAGAGGTAGAATGCTCCTTGGAAGTGAGGACAGAGGATTGATACAGTATCTATAATATAACAATGGGCTCAAGTATAACCGTTGAGTGTCAAGTTGGTACAGGACTCGGCGGTGTTTTATTCTGCTTTGCATAATGTTACTATTCATTGGAACCGACTCAAAGGGATATAAAAATAACCACATTCTGGAAAGTGTTGGCTAGAACAGGCTCTTCATTCAGCCTGGGTGTGTTTTAATCTCCTATCCATCTAGCACTTTCAAGCCCTTTGATACTGGGAAAAGCAGGATTTTTTTCTCTTCATGTTTCAGGTTTCTCATCTGTAAATTGGACATAATTATTTCAATAATGAAACTGTAGAAGGAATTATACACAGAGAAAAAGATCATATATGTAGAACATACTGTTTTGTCATATTGCCATTCACAAAAGGACACACAAATGTGAAACAAAAAATTGTTACCAATGTGTGCTAGATAACCCTTCAGAATCTACTCCCCACTCTTCGCCATCTTGTTTGGTGCCTCAGAGTCTGACCTATGAATTGCATCAAAATTGAACCCAGAGTGAATTTTTGAGCCCCCAGACATTTGGATGCAGCCAATAGAAAGCACTGACAAGAGATCAGAGGACCAATGGAAAGGGGGCAGTTCGCTTGTTCACACCTAGCCAAGTCATGAGTTGATAATGGTTATGTTAGCCTACACACGTCTTAGTCACCAAGGACTAATATGATGCAAATAACAGCAAGTAGATGGCTTTAAAGAACAGAAATTGATTTTTCTCTCAGTTCTGGTGGCTAATAATCTAAGTTTGGGCTTTTCAACTGCTCCATTGGTAGCCTTGGGTTTTTGACATTTATTGGCTTGTAGACTAGCTTTGAATGACACTCGTCTACTCCTACATGTATATCTATTCTAGTCCTTTCATGAGAGACATGATTAGATTTAAGTTTCTTCCTATATTGATATGACCCCATTAACATGACAAAAGAAAACTTACATATCCAAAGAGGAGCACATCCTCAATTTCAAGGGCCAGTAATACAACACATATTTATGGGAAGGAGGATATAATTCAATTCATAATTCTAAGTCACCACTCCTGCTGATGGTCTCTATTAGCTACAGGTTGCATAAATTTCTAGTAAACACACCCACATCTTTCATATGTTTCCTGCTGGGCGCCGCACCATCCTTTATAATTTCCCTGAACCCAATGAACATCTACCTTTGTCAATGAACTGTCATAAAATCCTCTTCAATAACTCTTTTGAGTTTATGTCTGTTCCCTATTTCCTCACTGATTCACAGTGATCCAACCTTGTTTCAGAATCATTTGCTGTGCTTTATAAAAATATTGATTCCAATACTCTACTCAAGACCTAATGAATCAGACCCTCAGTATTTAAGGATATGGAATATGTGCTATTAACAAGTAGTACAGGTGATTCCGATGCAGCAACAAGGCAGCCTGACCTGACCAGGCTTTGGGAAGCACTTCTCAGTGCACTCATCAAGTTTCCAAGATATAATCCCGGCTGCACTTTCCTTAGAACAACCGACATTCAGGAAAAGAAGTGGCTTCTCCATGGGGACATTGAGAGTAGAGGAAAACAAGCATCCTGTGTACAGTGATAGGAGATGCTCCCAAGCACATTAAGTAAATGTTCAACTACCCCTTTCACATTTGATTAGATCCTCAATTGAAAATCGCTTTTCAACCATTTTACAGGAAACAAAATCCATTTCCATCTCCATCTGGTGCCAAAATTAACAAAGTGGAAAATACCAACCAGCTTAGACCTGCCCAGCTTTAGCTTAGAGTGGGCACTACAGCACCCACTACCTTTCAGCCATGGGGAAACAAGGCAGGCTTGAGCCTGAAGACCATGTTCTCTGGTAGGACCAGTAGATAGACAGAACCAGGAGTCCAACCTGCTCCAGTCTCTGAGGATCGCTCTCCATTCAGAAGCCGACGCATCAAGAGGTAGACTAAGCTGGCCATCTGTTCTTCTCTCTGATAATATGTAATGAAGTAATTTATTTATTCAGCACTTGAACCCCCTCCTCTCTCTTCCCATTAGTCAGGGATGATTATGCCCAACCCAGCTGTAGTTAGCATATTGCACACTCAGGCGTGCGCTGTGCTGCAAAGACGCTGCTAGCCTCCTGGCTATGGCCACCTCGCAGGCCCAGCCGTGGGAGGGACCGCGTGAGTTTGGCTGCTCTGTTGGCTCTGCTTTCTTCCCCAACGATTAGGCTGCACTTTCCTACTGTGCGTTAAGCTATTTATTGTGCGTGTGTAATTCAAAGATGACTTTACCCACATCCTCGGATCGTTTTTACCACAACAGTTTACTGGCTAAGTAGCACTGATAGATTTTTTTTTCTATCTGGAAAATTGTGTCTAAGATATAAACAAACACAAATGCACACAAAGAATGCATGTGATTATAGAGTAATGGAAGTGATTTCATGAGCCCCAAGTACAAGGTATAATTGAAACTATGCTTACAGATTGCATATCTGGATGCTTTCTATACTACACAACACGTTTTGCATTCACATCTTCAATTGTGGCCTGACCAGCAAACATCACTCTTTCTTCTGATAACAGCTTTTTACTTTTTAAAGGAGAAAGAGCACTCCCCAATGTTATACCATGTAGTCTGGATAGAGAGAGCTCAACACAGTGATGACCAGCTTAAAATACTGGCAGACAACTCAGAGAATGACAATTCTAGATATGCTTGAAGAAATTTAAGTTCTTTTTTCAGAAGGTAGAATGGACGCTTGGATTTTCCGGTGATCCATTTTTCTGCATTAATAATAGCCTGATAAAGAAATTTAACTTAAAAAGACCCAGAGCTTGAAGATGCAGAGTCCGGTGACTGAATATCCCAGTCGCTGAGTCCCTGGATCAACTGTTGCTTTACCAATCCCCAAATTTCACTGTTCTGTGAGCCAATTAATTCTTTTGATAGCTTAACTCACTAGGTTATTTTTGACACTTTCAAATACAATAATTGTGATGAATATACTTCTCTTATTCCAATGTGATAGATTATGATAAAACTTCAATAAAGGTTCAGGAACAGATAAGGTTACATTCAACTGAGCTTAGCACATTCTTTTTATAGAGATTATACAATTAAATTACACAAATATAAATGAAATTGCAAAAGTAATTCCAAAATACTATTTCAAAAAAAAAACTAAAACCATAGGGGTTTAAAGATAGTAAAAAGAGTATAGAAGTTACATATAGTTCAATCTAATGGCTAATGGTGGTCATTTGCTAAAACTGGTATTAGTCTAGGAAAAGCTGGGGGATGTTTACCCAAAGATCTTATTATAAAAGATCTTTTATTTCAGGACAAGGGGTGTGAGGGGCGATACTGGGAGAGTAGAGGGTGAGTGGGTTGGAAAGGGGGAACCAATTACAAGGATCTACATGTGACCTCCGCCTTGGGGGACGGACAACAGAAAAGGGGGGGAAGGGAGACGTCAGACAGGGCAAGATATGACAAAATAATAATCTATAAATTATCAAGGGCTCATGAGGGAGAGGGGAGTGGGGATGGAGGGGGAAAAAGAGGACCTGATGCAAAGGGCTTAAGTGGAGAGCAAATGCTTTGAAAATGATTAGGGCAAAGAATGAACAGATGTGCTTTATACAATTGATGTACGTATATGTATGGATTGTGATAAGAGTTGTATGAGCCCCTAATAAAATGTTTTTTAAAAAAAGATCTTTTATGAGCAGATAAGATATTAGCTTTCTGTCTCCAAAGGTTGCTATGATGAGCTAAATAACACACACACACACACACACACACACACACACACAGTGGTATTTACATTCTAGTCCCTGGTCCCTGGAATTCTAAGTGAGGACAGTGAGATGGATAGTGTGGTGGTTGGGTTTTATGTCAACTTGCACCTGTGTGAAAGAGTAGGGGTAGAGTCTCACCTATCAGTGAAGCCACAGCCTGATGATGCCTCCTTGGAGGTGTGGCCTTTTTGTAAGCGAGATGGGGAGAACGCCTCTTCCCCTCTTTCCCTTCTCTTGCCTCCTCTCTGGGACTCTGTGTCTGCCTCCAGGGGTGGCCCCATGTGGGCCGCTAACCTGGAAAGCTGTTGATGCCCTGCAGTGCTTATTCCGAACTTGGATACACATAGGTCTGAATGCAGCAGAATGTGATTTCCCTACTTCCCACTTCACCTTTCTGGATTATCAGTCTGCAGCTATATGGATCTAAAGAGGGCCCCAGATAGCACCCAACCCATGGACTTGAAATAAACTGGGTTGAGAAATGTTCCTAATATAAAACTACCTCTTTGCATAGAGTTCTTTGTTGTACATGCAGGAGTGTCACTGGTTCTGTGTCTCTAGACAACCCCGACTAATACAGATAAGTTATTCTACAGTGGAGCAGCAAGTTATAATTTAGCAAAACAAATAATTTAATGACAGATTCCATAAGTTATTACAAGTATTACTAAGCTGGAAGTAGAGGAAGATATGGCACAGCCAGAAGAAGAGAAGGGAATGTGGCCCTGGAAGCAGAAACAGGGAAAATGTATCAAAAAGACAATAAATGTCAGCAGCTATCAGAAGCTGCTGATATAAATACAGATGTCAGATGGATCTTGGCTGGATGCAGAGAATTCCAGAAAGATGTTGACTTGTGTTTAATTGACTGGGCTATAACATTTGACTGTGTGGATCATAGCAAACTATTCATAACCCAGAGAAAAACGGGTGTCTCAGAACAGTGTGTTGTGCTCATGCCAAACCTGTATAGAGGAAGATGTGCTAACAAGATGCAAATGTGGTAGCAGAATAAAGGCATACTGCTTGGTTTAAACTCAGGAAAGGTGTGCATCAGGGTGGCATCATCTAACCATACTTAATCTGTATGCTGAACAAATAATCAGAGAAGTCAGATGATTTTAAGGAGAAGAAGGCAGCGGGATTAGAGGAAGGCCTACTCACACCCTGCAGTATGCACATGATGCACCCTGCTTACTGAAAGCGAGAAGGATTTGAAGTACTCTTGATGAAGATCTAGGATTGCAGCCTTCAGGATGGATCACAACTCGAGTTAAAGAGGACCAAAATAATCACAATTAAACCAGTGGATAACATCCTGATAAAGGGTGAAAATGTCAAGGATTTCATCTTGCTTAGAAACAGTGTTCCTGGAAGCCATGGTCAGATCAAGGGATGCATCGCAGTGAGTAAATCTGCCGCACAGACTTCTGCAAAATGTTCAAAACCAAGAATATCACTCTGAGGACGATGTTGTACCTGATCCAGTCCATGGAATTTTCAATGGTCTCCCACGCGTGGGAAAGGTGAACAGCATTGAGTAAGAAAGACTGAGGACCCACTGAAGAACTGATGCACTTGAATTATGGTGCAGCCAGTGGCGGGAATGACGGAATCTGAAACGGATTCAGTGCACTCATAACCATTTGAAGGATAGCAAATATATACCAGAAAGTAGTCTATGGTTTCACATAGTTGATACTTAAATAAGAAAAATAAGAGATCCACAAAACTATGTTATGTTTTAAGAAAGAATTTTAAAATATTTAAGAAAATATTATATAATAACTGTAGTAGTCAGTTCATTTCATGTCAAATTGATAGATAAGTGTAGGGTAGATTCTGGCCTGACAATCAAGTTACAGTCAGATGATGATGCCTCCTTGAGGGTGTGGCCTCCTCATGAGGATTCTGGAAACTTCCTCTCTCACTGCTTCACCTTCATATTGAAAAGCCACCCTCGGAGAACTGAAGGAGCCAGGTGGAGACCCCCCACCAGTGCTGAGATTCTTCCATAGACATTGGATTCACAAACTTTGTACCCACTGGCTTGTGGTCTACCTGCATTTTGCATCATTGCATGTACTTCATGAATTTGAAGAGTAAGTTATGAACTAGTATTGGACTTGTGGGCTAACATCAGACTTGTGGACATGATCCAGATGGGACTGGGGTGTATTTTCTTAATATATGATTACTCTTGATTAAAACTTTTTCATGCACATATATAAGTGCCCTGGATTTGTTTCTCTAGTCAACCTGGACTAATACAATACCTGACAAAATGAAACACACAACATTCCTCTAGTTCTCTAATACTTCCTCACCGCCCCCACTATCATGACCCCAGTTCTACCTTACATATCTGGCTAGACTGGAGCTTGTACACTGGTACAGATAAGAGCTCTAGACACATGGAAGCCAGGACAGATAAAGCCCTTAGGACTAATAATGAGAGTAGAGATACCAGAATGGTAGACGGAAAGTGACAGAAGAAGGGGTAGAAAGGGGGAACCAATCTGAAGGATCAACATATCACCCCTGAAGGAGATGAACAACAGAAATATGGGTGAAAGGAGACAGTGAATGGTGTTAACATATGAAAAATTTTTTAAAGATATGAAAATAATGATAATTTATAACTTATTAAGGAGTCATGAGGTGGGGAAGAAAGAAGGGGGAAAAGAGTAGCTGAAATCAGGCCTCAAGTAAAAAGAAAAGGTTTTGAAAATGACAATGGCAACATATATACAAGTGTGCTTAATACAATTTATGTATAGATTATTATAAGAGCTATAAGAACCTCCAAAAATGTATTAAAATAACAGTAATAAATAAAATGCATAACTTATAAGAACAACAAAAAATTCAGATATCTCCAGTTGCTTCTTGATTGGCGTCCTCACTTGCAATATTTACCACTTTTACCTGAGCATCACTGGCTGTATGATTTATTTGTAAACATCTTTTTACTGTAGGCGTAAGCTTCCATTCCTTTAGGAGTAGGCCAATTAGACAATCATCACTGTGTTTGATAGCTTAGAAACAGACACTTTCTCTTTTCTAAACATATTATGTTCATCTTTGAAAAACCCCTTTCTACTTCTGCTAAACCTACAGTAATTTTCTGACAATATTTTTAGCTCTCTGAGCACTTGTGGAAATGGCATAATTCACCCATAATATCTCATGGGAATTTGGAATAAAACACAAAGCTCCAACAAATGACAGTGTGACACCCTCTGGCTGTTTGGCACTTTTTCTTTTATGTTCTATGTTTGATCACTAAAATAGCAAATGCAAAGGAATAAAAACATAGTATTTCATCAAAAGTATAATGAGTTTTATGAAATGAAGAAATAAATGCTACAAGCATAGTCCGGTCTAATTTTTAGATGTATTGACAGTATGAGCATGGATCTGAGCACTTAGAATATGGCGTTGCACAGATGGACATGAAAAAACTAAGGATGTGAATTTGTGATTTCCACATTGAGTGGCTGCCCAGCCTCCCACCTTAGAGATCCCTGATTACAAGTGCCATTTTAATAACCTGTTTGTCAAACTCAACAAAAAACTAGGTATCAATTCTACTGAACCAGTGCAAACTTGCTGAATCACACCACTAGAGCCAGCAAAGACTATTAAAAGTACTATGCCAGGGACAAGGGAACAAGAGATGTAAAATCGATGGCTAGGATGACATAGAATGCCTGGTGGAATTCGATCAAGTACAAAGAGCCGAATAAAGGTTGAACACAATAGTGGGGCAGGAGAGAAGTAAGAGGAAATAGAAGACTGAACTGGAAGGCAAGACATTTATAGAGGTAGAAACATAGGCCTGTACGTATGTAAATATATTATATATAAGGAGAGGGAGATCGGTCTATGTGCACATATTTATAGGTTTAGTATTAAAGTAGAAGCGGGACATTGAGCCTCTACTCAAGTCTTCCCTCAATGCAAGAACCCTTTATTCTAATAACCTGGCATCCTGCATGCTCACCTTTCCAACACAATGGGTGAACACAAAATGGGTACATAAGCTAATGTGGTGAAAAAGCTGATGGTGCCCCGCTATTACAAGATATAGCACCTGAGTCTTAAAGGCTTGAAGTTAAACAGTGTCCATCTAGCAGGGAAGCAACAAAGCCCACATGGAAGAAGCACACCAACCCGTGTGATCAGATATCAAGCATCAGAAGACCAAAATAAACAACCATTAATATGTGAATGAGGGGGGTCAGAATGGAGACCCAAAGCCCATCTGTATACAACTGGGCAGCCCATCACAGAAGGGTAAGAATAAAGAGATGAGCCAGACAAGGGGCAGAATAGCACCGACAAAACACACAACATTCCTCTAGCTCTTTAGTGCTTCCTTTTCCCCCACCCCTGCTATCATGACCCCAGTTCTATCTGGCTAGACCAGAGCATGTGCACTGGTACAGATAAGAACTCTCAATACACACAATCCAGGACAGATAAACCCCTCAGGACCAATAATGAGAATAGTGATACCAGGAGGGTAGAGGGAAGGTGGGGGAAGAAGGGGAAGAAAGGGGACCTGATTTTAATGATTGACATACAACTCCTACCCGAAGAGGGACAAACAATAGAAACTTGGGTGACGGAAGAGAGAGGAAAGTGTAAAAATATAAAACTTAAAATAATTTATAAATTATCAAGCATTCACAATGGCAGGCAGGTGGGGGGTGAAGAGGGAAAAAGAAGAGCTGATACCAAGGGCTCAAGTAGAAAGAAAATGCTTAGGAAATGTTGAGGACAACACATGTAGAAATATGTTTGATAGAATTGATTTATGAATTGGTATAAGAGCTTTAAGAGACCCAACAAAACAAACTCAACGAATGTACTATGGACTGCCAAAAAATAAATAACTTGATCTCAGAAGAAGTACAGCCATAATGTTCCTTCGAGGCAAAAACAGTGAAACTTCCTCTCAGGTACTTTGGACGTATGATCAGGAGAAGCCAGTCTTTGAAGAGGGACATCTTGCTTGACAAAGGAGCAGGGCAGTGAAAAAGAGGAAGACATTCCATGAAGAGGATTGACACAGTGGCTGCATTGATAGACTCACACATGAGAACAATGATGAAGGTGTTACAAGACCAGACAGTGTTTTGTTCTGGTGGATAGAGGGTAGCTCTGAGTCAGAACCAACTCGACAGCACCTAACACCACCGCTACCACCAGAAGCTGGAAGAGGCCAAACACAGATTCTTTCCTGGAGCATGACTCTTCCTGACACCATGATTTTGGATAAATGAAACTGAATTCAACTGACTTCTAAAATTATGAGAGAATTTTGTTCCTAATGCTCTCAACTGCCATGTTATAATTTGCTACACCAGCCACAAACCAAGAAAACCTTATGTCATCTAGGTGATTTCAACTCATAGCAACCCTACATAGGGTTTCTGATAGTGTGCATCTTTATAGAAGCAGACACTCTCAGCTTGCTCCCGCTATGAGGCTGAAAGTGTTAAATCACCAATCTTGTGCTTACTGGTTCAGTGCCTAACCCACAGCACCTCTAGGACGCCATAGAGCTGCCACAGGTAATGACACATAGTCCTTCCAGGGTTTAAAAAGTTTTACTCTAAACAACCTTTTACATCTTTGACAGATGATAATGATATTGATAAATATTTGTTCAGGGCTTACTATTTACCTGACAACAATCTAAAACCATTACACATACTATCTCATTTAAATTTCACACCTATATGAATAAGACAAGCACCCTTTTTCCAACAACATAAAAGCAACTATACACATGAACTTCCCCAGATAGAATACATAGAAATCTAATTGAAGACATCTGTAGGAAGACAAAATGGAGCTCAATACCAGCAGCTAAAACAAGACCAGGAGGCAACTTTGGAACACATATACTTTCAATTGCTCACATGTAAGTTCATAATAAGGCTGAAGAAAATTAAAACAAGTCCACAAGAGTCAAAATATAACCTTGAATCTATCCCACCTGAATTTCAGGAACATCTCAAGAACAGATTTAATGCATTGAATATTAATGACAGAAGACCCGAGGAGCTGTGGGAAACATCAAGACCCCTATTTGTGAAGAAAGCAAAAGGTCGTTAAAAAGACAAGAGAGAAAGAAGAGATCAATGTGGATGTGAGAAGAGACTTTGAAACGTTCTATTAATCATATAATAGCTGAAGCAAATAAAAGATGAAGTCAAGGAGGTGAACAGAACATTTCAAAGAGCAGCTTGAGAAGACAAAACCAAGTATTATAATAAAATGTGCAAGGAACTGGAATTAGAAAACCAAAAGAGAAAAATATGCTCAGCATATCTGACGCTTAAAGAACTCAAGAAAAAAATTCAAATCTTAAAAGGCAACTTTGAAAGGTTCTATAGGCAGAATATTGAATGATTCAGAAAGTGTCAAGAGATGATGGGAAGAATACACAGAGTCACTGCACCAAAAAGAACTAGTCGACAGTCCACCATTTCCAGAGGTAGCACATGAGCAAGAACCAGAGGTGCTGCTAAAGGAAGTTCAAACTGCGCTGAACGCATTAGCCAAAACCAAGACTCCAGGAATTGGCAGAACACCCACTGACATGTTGCAGAGTGCTAAGGACGCACTGGAAGCACCCACTCGTTTAGGCCAGCATTTTCGGAAGACACCCACCTGACCAACTGACTGGAAGAGATCAATATTTGCTCTCATTCTACAGCAAGGTGACCCAAGGGGATGTTTGAACTATAGAATTGTGCCATTGATATCACATGTAAAATTGTGCTGAAGTTCATCCAACGAACAGTTGCAGTAGTATTTTAGCAGAGAATTGCCAGAAGTTCAGGCCAGATTCAGAAGAGGACATGGAACAAGAAGATATCATTGCTGCTGTCAGATGGATCTTGGCCCAAAGCGGAGAATACCAGAAAGATGTTCCCTTGTGTTTCATTGACTGTGCAATGGTATCTACTGTGTGGACCATAGTAAACTGTGGATGACCTTGAGAAGAATGGGTGTTCTGGCAAACTCCATGGTGCTTGTCCAGAATTTGTATGTGGGTTAAGGGCAGTTGTGTGGACAGAACAAGGAGAACTGCATGGTTTAAAATCAAGAACTTTCCTGGAAAGAAGATCGTCACTTCCCATGTTTGACTTCCCTAGGCAATGAGGAAAGGGAAAAGACATCACCCATCATCACCCATATGTTCTGGGAACTCTGTTTTCAGTTGATGGGGCAACAGACTTTATTATTACCTCTGTCAACGGGTTCACAGATCCATTAGACGACCTTAAAACCGCATTCTTTTACTGAGCAAGCACATTGTGGAAACAATAATTACAAGTCATTTCAATGTAAGAATAACACCCATGGATAATATATGAAATAATGCAAGAGAAAAGGGAGTTCTAGAACTTCAGGCAATAAAAGTCGATGAGATAATACCACTTAAAACACATAAATATGCATTGTTGTATCACAAATATTCTTTTAAATGTATATCTAAGAACAAAAGAACGTGAGGACATCCCCAGGGATGAAAATGAAGTGGGAAGGAAGCCCAGTGAGATGGCACTCTTGTTGGCCTGAGTTGAGGTCGGGGATAGGTGTTTGTCTGGTCTCAGTCTGTCTAGGGCCTTGAATTTTAGTAGATATACCTATAGAAAATAAGACCTTGGATCTATGTGAAGTTGGGAGTTGGAAATGAAACCTTACCCTTAATCCGTCCCCCACAGAGGGCTGCACCATCAGGGAAAAGATAATCTATGGATAACGTGCCCTCTGGGCTAGGAAGGTAAGGAGGAAGTCGACATAGCCGACATTCCTGGCTTGGTGATTAGAGAAGAGCCTCGCCGGCAAATATTAAAGCACAGTCTGTCTTACCTGATTTATGGTTTTATTTTACATGGGCCTTGCATGGTTCTATTTGCCTCAAGGCAATAAATTAGCAAACAGTGGTCCTGGAGCACCTGGCAAAAGAAATTGCAAAATTTACCAAGCTGGAGAGAAAATCAACCCAAACCACACAGGAGTCCCATGGATAAAGCCCCACTGAGAAGGCACACGCAAAATAGTTACAGGAGTCCAGTGGGGAAATCTTGCATTCGAGAAAAGTTAGCCGATAAAATAAACAGTAGGAACATCAGATAAGAAAGTAGGCAGGATTTTTTTAAGTTTGTTTAAGATGAAAAAAAAAAACTGTATTGAGCATTTACTTCTATTTCTTCCCAATGGTTCACTAAAATAAAATTAGAGTAACTTTTTTAGGTTGTTGTTCCTGTCAGGAAGGACCTCTGAAGGCACAATGGTTATGCACTGGGCCGCTAACCACAAGGTCAGCAATTCAGAACCACCAGCTTCTCCTTGAAGGAAAGGAGCTTCCTACTCCTTGGAAATTCATGGGCCAGGCAATTCTATGCCATCTTATGAGGTTGCTGTGAATCAGAATCTATTGGATGGCAGTGGCTTGTTGTTAGGCCCTGCAGGTGGGTTCTGACTCACAGTAACCTGATTTACAAAACAAAACACAGATTGGTCCTGAGCCATACCCCCCACTTGTTATGGTCGAGCCCATTGTTGCAGTTACTGTGTGAATTCATCTTATCAAAGATCCTCCTCTTTTGCGCTGCCCTTCTACTTTACCATTTTATACTTACAAATATGGAGCAAATAAACACAAGAAAATTTCGGAAGGAGGGAAACAGATGAAAAATGGTGATAAGTGACTAGAGAACATTGATTCTTCCAGTAGCAAGAAGAAAAGTTTACCACAAAAAAAAAAAAGAAGAAAGAAAGTAAGGTCTTATTTTAACCCATAATGGTGCAAGACACCACTACAAAGAATAAGCTTATTTAAAATATTGAGTGCCCAAGTGGGAAGTATGAAGGGGCCGTGGTGCCACTGATAACCACAAGGTCAGTGTTTTCTCGACAGGAGAAAGATAAGACTATCTGCTCCAGTAAAGATTTGCTTTACAGTTTCAGAAATCTGAGATAGGATAATGATAAATCAGAATTGACCTGATGGCTATGGGTTTGGGGGAGGAAATATGAGCAGATGACCCAATGTAAGCTCACATCTGAGATAGAAGATTTAGGAATCAGTTTGGAATTAAATTTCAACTCTGTCATTTCGAAAGGAATTTAACTTTAGACAACTGACTTAGCCTCTTTTATTCCCACAATTTTATTTACATATAATTCACATATCATACACCTTTCGATAGTTTAATCACATTAAAAAGAGTTGTGCAATCACCATCACCATCAATTCTCAACAGCTTTTCTCTTTTAAACTCGTTACTAGCTTCCCACTGCCCCGCAACTCCCCCTGCCATAGCCCTAAGGGTCTATTAATCCAGGTATACCGTCTCTATAGAGTTTCCTGTCCTAGACTTCATATACAGAAAAACATACCAAAAAATAGCAAAACAAAAGAGGGAAAAAAACTCAGTCAAAAGGAATTGCTTAGCTCTTTATGTCTCAGAGTCCTCAGCTATAAAATTCGTGAAATAATAGCACTTATTTCCAAGGATTGATGTGATATAATACATGTAAGGTGCTGAGGAGACTGGCTGTCACATACAGGCTACTGCAATTGTCATTCTTGCCAAAAGAAAGCTCTACCATTGAGGACATGACAAAACAAAGGGTGAGTGCAAATCACGGGAAACAGAAACCATGCAGGGGATCAAAAAGGCATTTTAATTTATAACAATATGCTGAAATAAATAGAAGATTCAGGTTATTGCGTCCAAAAACAAGAATATAAATTTATTTTTCAAACACCTATTCCAGAGAATAAGTTATAAGTAAGAAAAAGGATGAAAATTAGACGTCAATTATCTCCTAGGAAAGGGCTTCTGGAATGACAGAGACTTCCAAACACCTGCTCTCTCATGAAAGCAATGTGTGCACTGGCGAAAATCGTCAACATTAACTTATCCTATATGTTAACCAAAAGCTTCAATAATCCAACGAATGTTTACACTCAAAAAGCATTTGCACCTGTAAAGAACAGTGGTCTGTGGTTTCTAGTTGTGTCTATTTCAACCCCTAACAAACTCCATGGTCGTATTGGAAAACAATAGTATCAAAATCACAGTATCCCCAGAAAACAACTGTCTAGGATATTCAAATTGTATATTAGAAAAAAAATCTATTTAAAATAAAACAAAGCCATAATGAGGGGATAAAAGACCAAGCAATATAAAAGGCATATAGAAATGAAGAATAAAGTTGCAGGCATAAATCAGTAAGTACATTGAAATAAGTAGGTTAAAAACTCCAGACAAAAAATAGAGAATGACAGGTTTAATTAAACAACACCAAAAACAACATGAAAAACATATCCAATCATGACAACTGTATTCTGATTACAAGGGGTGCACTTTAGATTCAAAGACACAAATCCATAAGGAAGCTTCAAAAATTTATGGGAAATTTTCATTTTTTAAATCTCATTTTCCCAATCTTACTGAAGCTGTTCTAGAATGTGGCAATGAAAGAGGAAAGACACATTATGCAAATAGTAAACAAAAGAAATTGGAGTGACTATAGACAAATGTTTTCAGGTGTTAACATTGTTTTCTTTATAAATTTTCATTGAGGTAAGTATATTTAACAAAACATTTTCATTTCAACCAATTTTAAGTATTCCGTGTGGTGGCATTACTTACATCTTCATGTTAAACAAGCAATACCACTATTCCTCGATAGACCGACAGCAATAATGCTCCATTCTCAATCGACTCCCATGGCTGCTGACCACTAATAAACCTCTGTCTTCATGCCTTTGCCTATTCTAGAGAGTCACATAAGAAGAATCATTCGATGTTTGCTCTTTTGTATATGGCTTATTTCTTTTTGTAATTGCAATTTGTAGTTAACATGCAGGTCCCTGGTTCTTTTTTTTAATCATTTTATTGGATTGCATATGACTTATTTCATTTATCCTGATGCTTGCAGGATCTATTCATATTGTTGTATATATCAGAACTTCATTTCTCTTTATGGATAAATATCAATATTCTACATTTTGTTGATCTATTGATTCAATCATAAAATTTGTGTTGTTCTACCTTTGGGGAACATTGAATAATTCTGTGAACCTCAGTCTGCATGTATTTATTTGTGTCCCTGAATTCGTGTCTATAAGTTGAATATGAGATCATATGATAATTCTGTTTAAATTTGATGGAACTTTCAAAATTTTCCACAGTGGCTGTAAATTTTATATTCCCATAACCAGTGGATAAGGGCTCAAATTTTGTACCATCCACACCACTGTTATCATTTTACTGAGCATAGCCACCTTAGTGAGGGAGAAGGGGTCTTATTCTGGTTTTTCCTTAAAGACTAGTGATTTGCATTTTCTTAAAGATTAATGATGTCATCATCTTCTTTTAATTTTTCACGACTTATGAATCTTCTTTGGCAAAAAGCCAATAAATCCTCTTCCTACTTTAAATTCAACTATATCTTTGTTGTTGAGTTATACGAGTTCTTTGTACAAGATAGTAGATCTACAGTACCAAATATTTTCTCCCATTCTCTACATTGTTTCTTTACTTTGTTCATAATGTTCTCTGATCCACAGAAGTTCTTAATGAGGGAGAAAAACAATTTATGTTTTCTTTTATTGCTTATATTTCTGGTGTTATATCTAAGGAATCAATGTAAAAAACAAGGTCTAAAAGTTTTATTCCTATGTTTTCTTCTAAGAATTCTATTGTTCTAGTTCTAAAATGTAGGCCATTGTTTTATTTTGAGTTAGTTTTTGTAGATGGTGTAAAGTATAGGTCCAGCTACATCCTTTTGCACAGGACTAGGTACTGCTTCCTTCCATTGTACATAGGTTCGCTGTGTGTCAGAACCAACTTCACAACACCTAACAACAGCCACATATACATCAAATGGCATTTCATGCTCATAGAAATGAAGCGTAAATACTTTTAAGATAACTATACCCCTGCAAACTTGATAACCTCACTTTTTAAAGCTTTGATTTTATTAAGGAGCATCGTGGTTTCCTCACTGGGTTGCTAACAAAAAAAAAGTCAGTTGTTTGAAGCCCCCAGCTGCTCCACGAGAGAAAGGTGAGGATTTCTGCTCCAGGAAAGAGTGACAGCCTTGGACACACAAAGGGGGAATTCTACCCTGCTCTGCCTGATCCTCATGGGTCATAATTAATTCAACGGATATCAGAGGGTGAGTAATACTACCCAAATTGAAAGACAGATGCAATCAGTATTGAGAGATCCTTATCAATATGCAATGTTTTAGCTTTTGTTTTGTTGCAGGTATGAAAAGATGGTGTTAGGATTATATGGAAATGCAGGAAATGTCCAAAACAATCTAGAAAAGGAACTCAGAGGACACACACTCCCTGGTTTCAAAGCTTGCTAAACTTTATAATAACAAGATCATATGGTGCTGAAGCTAGACATAAAGATTAGTAAGACAGAATTTGTAATCCAGAATAAGTCCATATACTTATTGTCAGTCAATTTCATAAAAGAGTGGCAAGACAACTGAAAGGGGAAATTTTTGTCTTTTCAACCTATGGTGCTGGAGCAACTTAATATTCACAAATAAAAAATAATAAGTTCAACACATAACCCCTCCCATGGCGGGACAGTAACATGGGTGATGGGAGATAGTGGTCAGTGTCAGATATGGAAATAATGATAATTTATCATTTATCAAGGGGTCACCAGGGTAGGAGGTGGGAAGGGAATAAAGAGGAGCAGATACCAAAGACTCAAATAGAAAATAAATGTTTAGAAAATGATGATGGAAGCATATGGTGTTAGTCCAGGTAGACTACAGAAACAATATATTTATTGTTTATATCTCCAGGGAGACTCATCTATTGTATAAGAAAGAGCTTTATAAACAAGAGCATTTGAATATTGAGAAAATATCCTAGGCCAGCCCAATCAAGTTTATAAGTCTGATATTCGCCCATATGTCTGATACCGATCTATAACGTCCTCTACAGACCCACCAAATGCACACAAGGACACTGAATGCAGGAAGACCAGAGGCCCCTGCATGGGCATTCTTGTGGCTCCAGTGGCGTTGTAAGTACCTCAGCGCAGGCAGGGTCTCCAGGTGGCTTCTCTGGCTCCAAAGGTCTGCCTCCATGCGCCTCTCTCCATGTGCCTTCTCCACAGGGATGTCTGGCAGGGCATGAGCTGAGAGAGCATTTTCAAATACTGCAAGCCTAAACAAAAAAACTCGAACATTGTCAGAGACACTCCTGAAGATGGACCCCCTCAAGCCCAAAGGCATTCAAAATATGACTGAAGAGGAGATGATTACTCAAAAAAGAATTGAAACTGTTGACAGAAGTCCGGTAAAGCCTGTGGTAGGGGGGCCATCAAGATCTTCAATTGCTAATATGATGGGACTAAAGTAAAGAGAAACAGGTGCAAAAATCTTTAATATTAAGAACTTGGAATGTGCAAAGAATGAATTTAGAAAAATTGGAAGTGTTCAAAAATTAAATGGAACATTTGAAGATGCGTGTCCTAGGCATTAGGGAGCTGAAATGGATTGGTATTGGCCATTTTGAATCAGAAAATCATATGATTCACTATACTGGGAATAACACAATCAAGACAGATGGCATGGTATTCATTGTCAAAAGGATCTTGCTAATTCCATCATGAAATACGATGTGTCACCAGAATAATTCATTTCAAATGACAGTATTAAATCTGCTGCTCCGGGAAAGGGACATATCTGATCAGAGCACGCGGGAGCAGAGGAAGGAGGAGGAGAAGAGAGTGGAGCACATCCTGGCCCAAAAGGCCATGAGAACGATGTTCCCGATTAGAGCAGCCTGTAAACAGAGAGGACCATATGGCCAGACCCAATATGAGTCATGATGCCCCTCACTGACGCATAGTCCTACAGGGGACAACACTGGAGACACAGTGTGGGAATTGTGCCCCACCTGGTCCCACCACACAAAGGCAAAACACTAAGGGGGTGCAACAGAACAGCAAGGGAACAGAGCAGCGAGGTCCCTGGGCTAAGGTGTGGTCCCCCAACAGACTGGACCAGGAAAACACTCCTAAAGACCAACAAACAGTCCTTGAACTAACTACAAGCTTTTCTTTCTTGTTGTGTTTTGTTTGGGTTTTTTGTCACTGGTTTACTGTTGTTGTTTTGTTGTATATTGTTGCTTGGTTTTACTCTGTCTTGTTTTGTACATGTTACTATCTCCGCAGTTCTGTCTAAATAAAATAGGCTGGATGAACAATCTGGAGAAGAAAACAATGGGACCAACAGTCCCAGGGGCGACATGGGAGAGGGGAAGTTGGGGGGGAAAGGTAGTGTTGTTAACAAACCCAGGAACAAAGGAACAACAAGTGATCCAAATCGGTGGTGAGAAGGGTATGGGAGACCTGGTAGGGCATGATGAAGAGTAATGTAACCAAAAGGAATTGCTGAAACCCAGGTGGGGACTGAGCATGATAGTGGGACAGAAGGAAAGTCAAAGGAAATAGAGGAAAGAGCTGAGAGGTGAAGGGAATTTATAGAGGTCTAGATAAAGGCATGTACATATGCAAATATATTTATATATGAGGATAGGGAAATAGATCTACGTGCATATATTTATAGGTTTAGTATTAAGGTAAGCAGAAGGACACTGGGCCTCCATTCAAGTACTCCCTCAATGCAAGAATACTTTCTTCTATTAAATTGGCATTCTATGATGCTCACCTTCCCGACACAACAACTGAAGACAAAGCGGGTGAATAAGCAAATGTGGTGAAGAAAGCTGATGGTCCTTGGCTATGAAAAGATATTGCATCCGGGGTCTTAAAGGCTTAAAGGTAAACAAATGGCCATATAGCTCAGAAGCATCAAAGCCCACATGGAAGAAGCACACCAGCCTGTGTGACCACGAGGTACCGAAGGGATCAATTATCAGGCATCAAAGAACAAATCATATCATTGTGTGTTCACCTCCCTGATACGATTGTTGAAGACAAATAGGTGCATAAGCAAATGTGGCCAAGAAAGCCAATGGTGCCCAGCTATCAAAAGATATAATGTCTAGGGTCTTAAAGGCTTGAAGGTAAATAAGTGGCCATCTAGCTCAGAAGCAGCAAAGCCCACATGGAGGAAGCAAACCAGGCTGTGCCATGAGGAGGTGTTGAAGGGATCAGGTATCAGGCATCATCAGAACAAAAAATCTTATCATGGTGAATGAGGGAGGGAGTGTGGAGTAGAGACCCAAAGCCCATTTGTAGGCCACTGGACATCCCCTTACAGAAGGGTATCTGGGATGAGACTAGCCAGTCAAGGTGCGATGTAGAAACAATGAAAAATACAACTTTCCTCTAGTTCCTAAATGCTTCCTCCCCCCAACCCACCCCCACTGTCATAATCCTAATTCTACCTTGCAAGTCTGGTTAGACCAGAGGATGTACACTGGTATAGATAGGAACTGGAAATACAGGGAATCCGGGGTGGATGATCTTTTCAGGACCAGTAGTGTGAGTGGCGATACTGGGAGGGTTGAGAGAGGGTGGATTGGAAAGGGGGAACTAATTACAAGGATCTACATGTGACCTCCTCCCTGGGGGATGGACAACAGGAGAGTGGGTGAAGGGAGATGCTGGACAGGGCAAAATATGACAAAATAATAATTTATAAATTACCAAGGGTTCATGAGGGAGGGAGGGGTGGTGAGGGAAGGGAAAAAATGAGGAGCTAATGCCAGGGGCTTAAATGGAGAGCAAATGTTTTGAGAATGATGAGGGCAATGAATGTACAAATGTGCTTTACACACTTGATGTATGTATAGATTGTGATAAAAGTTTTATGAGCCCCTAATAATATGATTTTTTAAAATAATAAAAAAGAAACACAATCTTAATCTGTAAACAGATTACAGCTATCCAACTTCAAGAAAATCCAATCAATACAACTATTATGCAACTTTATGCATGGACTACAAAAGCTAGTGATAAGGTAATTGAAGAATTCTACCAATGACTTCACTTGGAAATAGATCAAACATGCAATTAAGATGCACTAATATTTACTGGTGATTGGAAGCAAAAATTGGAAACAAAGAGGAAGGAACAGTAGTTGGAAAATATGGACTTGGTGATAGAAATGAAACTGGATTCACATGATAGAATTTAACAAAACCAATGACTTGTTCATAGCAAATGCATTTTTTGACAATGCAAAAGGCTACTATATACATGGATTTCCCCAGATGACATACACAGAAATCAAATTGACCACATCTGGGGAAGGCACAATGGAGAAACTCAACATCAGCAACAAAAAAGAGTCCCGCTGTAGAACATATCATCAATTGCTCTTACATAAATTCAGGATAAGGCTGAACAAAATTAGAATAAACCTGCAGGACCCAAAACATGCCCACCTAGATGTTGGGAACACCTCAAGAACAAACATGATGCATTGAACATTAAGGACAGAATCCCTGAGGAGCTGTGGGAAAACGTCCAGGCCATCATTCGCAACATAAGCAAGGGTCATTAAAAAGACAGGAAAGAAAGAAAAGATCAAAGTGGACATCAGAAGAAACTCTGAAGCCAGGTATTAATCACAGAGAAGCTAAAACAAATGGAAGTCAAAGAGTTGAATAGAAAGTTTCAAAGAGCACCTCCAGAAGACAAAGCCACATATTACAACCAAATGTGCAAGGACCTGGAATCAGAAAACCAAAAGGAAAGAACATGCTCTGCATCTCTGAAACGGAAAGAAAAACGCATGCCTCGAGTTGCAGTTTTGAGAAATTCTATAGACAAAATATTGAGTGATGCATGAAGCATCAAGAGAAGATGGAAAGAATATACAGTCAATGTACCAAAAATAACTAATGAATAGTCCACCATTTCAGGAGGTAGCATATGAGCAAGAACCAATGGTGCTAAAGGAGGAAGGTCAAACTGCGCTGAATGCATTAGGTAAAAACAAGGCTCGAGGAATTGACTGAATACCCACTGAAATAGTTCAGACTGCTGAAAGAGCACTGGAAACACTCACTGCTCTCTGCCGGGAAACCTGGATGAGAGCTACCTGGACAGCTGCAAGAGACCCATATCTGTCCCCATTCCAAAGAAAGGTCACCCAAGGGAATACTCAAACTATAGAATCATACCATTGATATCACACACAAGTGAAATTGTGCTTAGGATCATCCAACAACAGTTGGAGCAGCACACTGACAGGGAACTACCAGAAGTTCAGGCTGGATTCAGAAGAGGGCGTGGAACAAGGGATATCATTGCTGACGTCAGATGGATCTTGGTTCAAGCAGAGAATACCAGAAAGATGTTTACTTGTGTTTCATTGACATATACAAGGACATGCACCTGCATGGACCATAATAAACTGTGGATGACCTTGAGAAAAAAGGGGAATTCCAGAACCTTTCATTTTACTCATTCAGAACCTGTACATGGATGAAGAGCCAGTTGTGCAAACAGAACTAGGGAATACTGCCTGGTTTAATATCAAGAAAGGTGTGGGTGTGGATTGTATACTCTCACCAGACTTGGTCAGTCTATGTGCTGAGAAGCAGGATCGTTTGGAGAAAAGTGCGGCCTCAGGATGGGAGGAAGGCTTGCTTACCACCTTGCTGTATGCAGATGACACAACCTGACTTTCTTGAAGTGAGGAGTTACAGCACTTGCTGGTAAAATCAAGGATTGTAGCTTCCAATACGTCACTGCAAGGTAGACCAAGATCCTCATAACTGCACCAACAGGTAAAATCAGGGTGAATGGAGAGAAAGTTGAAGTTGTCAAGGACTTTGTCTTACTTGGATCCATAATAAGTGCTCATGGAAGCAGCAGCCAAGAGATCAAAAGATGTGTTGCATTGGGCAAACCTGCTGCACAAGGAGAATTGAAGAGCAAGGATATTACTTTGAGGACTAATGTGAACCTGACTCAAGCCATTGTATTCTTCACTGCATCGTATGCCTGTGACAGTGGAACACTGATTAAGGAAGACCGGAGAAGAATCGATGCATTTGAACTATCGTGCTGGAGAAGAATATTGAAAGTACTATGGACTGCTAATAGGACAGACCAATTTGTATTTTAGGAAGTAAGGCCAAAGTGCTCCTTAGAGACAAGGATGGCGAGACTTCATCTTACATACTTTGGACATATTTCAGGAGATACCAGTCCCTGGAAAAGGACATCATGCCTGGTAAAATGGAGGGGCAGCAAAAAAGAGAAAGACCCTTGATGAGATGGATTGACACAGTAGTTGCATCAATGGGCTCAGGCATAGATACAATTGTAGTGGAGCCAATGCAGTGTTGCTATGGGTAGGAGCCAACTTGATGACACCTGTTATAATTAAGGTTTATTGTGCCAAACTGGCTGATAAACACATGTGGGAGTAATTGAAGGGCAGAGAGATAAATATCTCGGTGAGCCTCACCTTTCTTTTTTCTCTGGTCTCTTGGTCTCTGATGGTCCGACCAGGGTGCAGCTGCCTTAGCTAGTTTCCTGCTTCAGCTGGCAAGGCTCACTTCCAGGGAGACATCCCTGATGCAGCCCTGGGTGCTGGAGCAGCCGCGTGGAGACCCTGCCAGTGATGATGCTTACATGCTCACTGATTCGGCTTCCTTCCTGCATTCAGCGTCGTCATTGCGTGTTTTGTTAAGTTTGATAAGGACTTTATAGATCAGTGTGGTAGTTACATAATCATTTGTCAATTTGAGAATTAAGAGTTTAGGGGTGGAGTCTAGCTTGTCAATCAGATCATAGCCAATGAGGCCTCTGTGTGGGCATGGCCTTCTCCTGAGAATTCTGGGAAAGCCAGTACTTTTTCCTTGGAGGCTGAAGACACTTCTCTCTCTCAGGTACTCTCCGGTAGACATTGCAGAAGACAAGCCACATGGACGCAACCAGACCTCAGAAGCTGGAGAAGCCACAGAGAGACCCCTGCCAGCTATGAGATGTTCCAATGCCTCTGGATACAAAGACTTTCTACCCACTGGTTTGTGATCACCCTGCATTTGGCTTCATTGCATATGTTTCGTGAGTGTGAAGGGGACTTTTTGATTGGTACTTTATAGATAGGCTACTATCAGCCTTTTGGCCTTGGACTGGACTGGGTTGGGATGTTTTCTCAATATTCAATTCCTCTTGTATATAAACCTCTTTCTTATACACATATGTGTCCGTGGATTTGTTTCTCTAGTCTAATGTTGGACATATGGGCTTGGACTGGCCTGGGTTGGGATGTTTCCTTAATGTATACTTACTCTTTATATAAAACTCTTATAAAATATGAGTGTCAATGAATTTTGTGTCTCCAGTCTACTCAGATTAACACAACACCTAACAACAAAACAGGGCATGGGTGGGAAGTTTGGAGGGAATGGGGAGCTAACAAGAATGAATACATTTTTAAAGTATTAAGTATTCATTATGATGATTACACAACTTTTCTTAATGTGGTTGAACTCTTGAATTGCTTGATATGCGAATTATATCCCAATTAAGCTATTTTTACAAAGAAAAAAAGCACACACAATAATTCATATATGGTAAAATTCTAACCCTTAAGTTGTGGATATAGATCTGTTTTGGAATATTATTTTCTTTGCCATGTTAATGAGATCATATCAATGTACAGCATAGTTTAAACCTAGCCAATTTTGAAGTATAAAAGAACCAGGATTGGCACAGATACAAGTAAAGACAACTAGTCAAGAAAAATATGTAAGGAGCAGAGAAACAGAATCTGAGACAAAGATTTTCCCTGAGAACTGGCCGAGAACGCTATACCTAAGCCAGGGGCCGGCATTCAAATTTCTAGCCACCTAAACCATAAGAAAAGAAATTTCTCTTCATTAAAGACACTCACTTGCAGCGTTTCTGCTACTGCAACACTAAAAACTAAGATTCTCATCCTTCCTCCAATCTCCAATACTGTGGTGGGGGAGGGAATTCAGGGGAGGGTCACTTGATGGACTGAAAACTTACATCTCTGTCGATCCATTGCGATCCATCCAGCCATACTTGCATCAAAAGGCAGCAGCAGCTACTGCTGTTGCTTTATGTTGTTTGTCACATTTGGCTGTGGAATAACATTTAGAAGACTCTGCTGTAGATCTGAGTATGCATGCGGGGGGGGGAGGGGGGAAGGAGTCCAATTTTTAAGAACAATCTCACTTGTCTAGTGGGACTGACGCTTCATCTCAAACACAAATATGCTATTAAGTGAATATAAAATAACCGATACAAATCTCTCCACTGAGCCAGTGGGAACTACCAACCTTTATAAGTTGGGAAGTGCTAAACCAGCAACCTTTTAGAAAACAGTACCTATCTTTTTTGAGCTGTTTCTAGGGAATTGCATATAAAATGTTTTGAAAACAAAAATACTATCTTATATTTCTATGATCTGTTTTGCAGCTTGATATGAGGCTACCCAGGACAGATATTGTCAGGGCTCATAGTGTTTTCAGAATTATATTCACAGTTCAATGTTTCCCAGTATGGTGTTTGAACATGAAAACTAAAACTGCCCTTGAGGATATGCAAGAAAGAATTTTCCCCCTAATTTTTAGTTCCTTTGAGATATCTAAAGAAAGTTGTTTTCTTTACCAATATTCCTATCACTTAATAATTTGATAGGCCTTTATGAAAAATATCTTAAAGAGATTTACATATGGACTAAGAACTAAGGACAACATTTTGATTGCCCACAGTAAGCTACAAAGTGACATATTCTGACTGATGGCAGAAAGAAAGAAAAAATCAAATGCTACGTGGTTGCCCTCTTATGGATAGGAAGAGCAATTATTGGTCAGGTCCTAGGGGTCTCAGAAATGGTTAATCGCCCAAGTCTCATTTTTCAGTTAAATCTTTGAGTCATTCTTCTGATGATTAATTTAGTCTTGCAAAAAGCCACTCTTGTGACAACTTGCTTGGAATAAGAAGTCAGTGACAAAAATCGCAACTTACTTTTTAGGCTTATATTTTGACATCCCCGTCAAATGATAACTAGATTTTAAAAACAAGTGTAAAAGAGGTACAGATTAATTTTCAAACCAAAACTCACTGCCAATGAGTCAATTACAATCCATTGCAACCCTATAGGGCCGAGTATCATTGCCCTTTGGGGGTTTCAAGCTGTAAGTATTAATGGGAGCCTAATGCTTCACCTGTTTTTGGACGAGTGGCTGACTCATTTGAACTGCTCACTTGTGGTTACTAGTCCAATTTGTAGCCTCCTAAACGACCAGAACTCTTTTACACATAATTTACATGTGGTAAATTTCATTCCACGAGAAATGCATTTAAAGGAAGGTTAAAGATACTTGCTCAGGCTATATCCTAATCTCTGAAGGTCATATCCCAAAATAAAAAGCCATGCTTCCAAAATAAAAAGCCATGTTCCTTTGGCAATCATCTTTGGGATGTTGCTGCCTATACTACATATCTTCTGCTGAGAACTGACACCCTTCACCCACAACAGAGAGAGGGGGCTCACGCCACTGTCCATAGTAGAAAAGACCAAGCCTGAGCCAGAAGTAAAATAGTGATCCTCTCATTATTTAAAACCCTCTATTTTCTTCATCATGCATTTTTAAAATTAATTTTAATTTCTGAAATATTATATTAAAACTATATATCTCAATTATTTTAGGTGCTCCCTAAATGGTGCCATTAAATAAGTGGCTCAGTCACCTCATCTGCAAGAATTATTATAGGATATCTCTGTTAGTCCAGGTTGATTGGAGAAACAAATCCAGAGGTACTCATATATATTTAAGAGAGAGCTTTATATCAAATAATATATTAAGAAAACGTCCCCCCTAAAAATAAAATGGAAAACCAACCCAGTCCAGATCAAGTCCATAAGTTCAATATTAGCCCATATGTCTGATACAAGTCTACAAATTCCTCCTCAGATTCACACGACACATGCAATGATGCCGAATGCAGGAAGATCACAGGCTTGTGGGTAGATAGTCTTGTGGATCCAGTGGCAGTGGAAGCATCTCAGCACTGGCATGGGTCTCCACATGGCTCCTCCTGCTCCAGGACTCTGGCTCCATCAGTGTATTTCCATGTGGTTTGTCAACAGAAATGTCTCACAGAGAAAGTATGTGTCCCTCCTCCAGGGAGGAAGACAGGAGTTCCCAGAATCCTCAGGAGAAGGCCATGCCCACACAGAGACCTCAATTTGACAGTAGATTATGTAGCTCCCACAATATCAGGCCTATGTAGTTGGGTCGGTTACTGGCCCACTTCACTAAAGGTCATATGCTCAGGTACTTGGATCAACTAATTAGCTCGATGTTATTCTAACTCAGTGCATACCATGAATATCATCATTTGCAGAGGTAGCAAGTCTTCAAACTGATTGCCCTGAGACCATTTCAATGGGAAACTGCATGCCACAATGTATGTAATATACATCACCAAAACCAAAATAACATACTCACTGCAATCAAGTTAATCCTGTCGATTTCCAACACTACAAAGCCTCATATTTTGCCTCAGAGCATCTGGTAGTTTCAAACCACCATCACCACTATGCAGTTAGCAACCAGCACCACTATGCCCCAAATGTTATGATTTACATAGTCATCATACGAGTTCCTTCTTATCTGATTGATTTTCCAAGATGAGGGCCTGCCATTGGCTAATAGCTTGTCTCAATGTCAACACAAGGTCTCCCAATTTTAAAACATTGGGAATTTGAGCTGGTTTGTTTTCTGAATATATCATGTTCAAATTTTAGGATGTTGGCAATATTTTTCAACTAAATTAATGAAAATTTAATCAAAATCACAAGGAGGGGGTCAGCCAGCCCTCCTAATCTGTTTCACGGTGCCTACTCTTTGAGAACAGCAACAATTCTACCTTTGTTGTTTTAGTTAGTGGCTGTGTTAGTCCGTATAGACTAGGGAAACAAATCCATAGAAACTCTTATGTGTATAAGAGAGAGTTTTATATAAAGGGTAATTGCACATTAAGAAAAATCCCAACCCGGTCCAGCCCAAGCACATATCTCCAATACCAATCAATAAAATCCTCTTCAGACTCACAAAACACATGCAATGAAGCCAACTGCAGAAAGATCACAGGCCAGTGGGTTGCAAATCTTCTGGATCCAATGGCAGTGTATGCATCTCAGCACTGGCAGGGGTCTTTACGTGGCTTCATGTGTTCTTCTCCAGCTCCCAGCACTTAGCGTCATGTGTCTTATCAGTAGAGTGTCTCCAAGAGAGTGAGCAGTGAGAATCTCTCCTGCCTCCAAGGAGCAGAAAACAAGATTTCCCAGAATTCTCAGGAGAAGGCCATGCCCACACAGAGGCTTCATTGGCTATGTTCCGATTGACAGCCTAGACTCCACCCCTTCACTCTTAATTCTCTCAAGTCCCAAATTGACTCCAGATGATGTAACTACCACAGGGACCATTGAATCAACTCTGACTCATGATGGTCTCAAGTGTATTAAATCAAAACAAAATGATTCTCAATCCATCCTGGACCATCTCTATGGTTATTGGTATTTTTGCATCTACAAATATTATACTGGACAATGTTTTATTATGATCCACAAGGATAACATTGACTGTTTTCTGTACAAGTAGATCACCTGCCCTTTCCTTCTATTCTTCCCTAGTCTGGAAGCTTGATTTATATCTGTCCATCTTGGGTGAACCTGCTAGTATTTGACATCCAGAAACATAATATCCAGTATCATAGCAACCCACAAGGCACCACAGTACAGCAATCCAGCAGATGGCAGATTTCACCACCTAACAGATGGTGAAATTTGACCTTTAGGTTGCATAAATTTTAAAATCATTTTATTGGAAGCTCCAACAGAAATCATAACATTCCATAGTTCAATCACATCAAGCAGTATTGTAAAATTGCTACCACAGTGAGTTTCAAAACATTTTCTTTCTTCTTCAACTCATTGATATCAGCTCCCCTTTATTCCCTCCACAGCCTACCCACTAGAAACAACCCCCTTTTCTTTTTTGGCCACATCTTACACCATACGATATATTTATTTACGTACTATTCTGTTGTTCATTACCCTTGAGTGGGGTTATACAGTCATCAGTGCTGTCAGCTGCTCCCCTCGCCCCCCGCCCCATTTTCCATTGTTTCTGAAGGGTTATCTATCTAGGTTTTCATGTGTCAAATGATTGTAATTATACAAATGGACATACACAACATGGTTAATGAGGTAAAATGAATAAAGACCATTATAGTAAGGGGGGGATATTAAAAACAAGAGGATAGTTATGTGCGTCATCAGTGCTATACTGTACCCTGGATTTATCATTCCTTCTGTATGTCCCTTCTGAGAGGGTCTGTCCAATTACCTTGCGAGTGGGTTTGGGTCTTCACTACATCCCCACCCCTTCACATCAATTTTGTTGCTTGGTTTTGAACTTCTAATACCTTTTCCCATTGACACCTCATGATCACACAGGATGGTGTGCTTCTTCCAGGTGGACTTTGTTGCTTCCCTGCTAGATGGGCTCTCATTTGACTACAAGACGTTAAGACCCCAGACACTATATCTTTTAATAGGCAGGCATATCAGCTTTCTTCACCACATTTCCTATGCATCCACTTTGTCTTCAGCAGTAGTGTCGGGGGAAGTGAGTATCATACAATGCCACATTATTAGCGCAAACTATTCTTGTACGGAGATAAGATATAAGTAGAGGCCAAAAGTCTATCTGCTTCTTTGTTGCATTTGCATTTCTATACATATATAAACAAATAAACCTATATTTAAATAATTTCATATTTGTATATTTACTTATATATTTTTTTCTTTCCTACTTCCTCTTTTTCTTTTTTCTTTCCTCCTGCCCCACTATCATTTTTACCCATTGTTTACCTCTCAGAAATTCCTCTCAGATACAATTCTATTGATAAGACACAACCAGAAAAGCTACATTCTCCTCATCATCCATTTTAGAACCCTTACTATTCCCCTGCACCCATCTTTATTGGCTCACTGCTCTCCTTCCCCTGCCTGCTCCCCTCCCATGCCACTCAGGAACTGTTGGTCCTGTCACTGCCACTGTAAGATTGCCTATCCTGCCTACCTTGTCTAGATAAGCACACAAAAAGAGAGAGAGGGGAGATTTTTTGGAGGGGAGATTTTTTGAGAGTATACAAGTAGACATAAGTATATCGGGGATCCTAACACAGATCAGATGAATATTTCTGTTAAACAGAGAGAAGCATCTGTTACAATCCATCAGTCTAGTCCCTTTTTCTTTCAGGTTCCATATCCTGAGTGCTGTCACCTAACAACACATACACACTTTTGGTCTTCACCATTCATGTCCGAAATGCGTGTATCCTAAAAGTCCCCGTTGCTATTCCTGTAGTCACGGATGGAGCATTTTAGTGTCCACCCCCTTCCTACCCATGCCCATTACACATTCAGACTTTCAGTGTGGTCTTCTTGTGCATAACCCCCAACCAGTTGATATGGGGTACCAAGGGCTGCCCTCTGAGTCAAAAGTCTACATTGGGGATCCCCGAGGACTTCAGGCTTTGCTCCCATCACTAGTCTGTTGCTCTTGGTTTGCTCTCAAATGGGTGTATCAGAACAGCCACTCTCCAAGAGCTGTATCTTCAGGGATGTCCTCTGGAGTGTTGCCACCGAGAGAGAAGATTCCATGTCTCCAACTGATGCCAGCCCTGTTGTCATCTGTGGAAACGAGCTGCTCTGAGCAGTAACATCACCCTCAAGGACTGGTACACCGGAATGAGGTCTACTCTTGCTTTTCTATTCCAGGGGAGATATAAATAACACCCTCCCCTTAGGTGGATTAGTGCCATGACCTCAATTGCCATCTTGTTCCTTTACCCACCCCCCACCCCCCTGATGAATCTGTCATCATTGTTTTGGCTCCTGCAAGGGTATCTGGTCCTCAACCCCGGGAATTGTGTGTTGTGTGCACTTTCCCTTATGTCCATTTGGTTATTTGAACTTACGTCAGTGGATTCATGCTGCACTTAACCTTAGGTGCTTGGCTGCCTTCACTCAGCATAATGTCCTCCAACTCATTTCATGAGATGAATGCTTAGATCTTTTCTTTACTAATTTTTAGGGATGCATAGTATGCTGTTGTGTGTATATACCAGTGTTTTTTAGTCCATTCTTCGACTGATAGAAATATAGGCTGTTTGAAATTTTTGTGATTGTGAACTTTGAAGTGACAAACATTGAAGAACAAATGTCTCGTCATGGCTTGTTTCTTATTTCTTCTGGGTAAATGCCCAGTAGTGGAATTGCTGAGTCATATGGTAACTTGATTTCCATCTATTCCAGGTATTTCCAAATCGCCTTCCACGGTGACTGCAAATACCTACAAGACCACCAGCAGTGAATGAGAGTTCCTATCTCACCACACTTCCTCCAACATTTGTTGGTTTCTGTTTTATAGAATTGGGCTATCTTTGTGGGTCTTAGGTGGTATCTCATAGTTGTTTTGATTTGCAATTCCCAGACGGCTAATAACGAGGAACATTTTCTCATATGTTTTTTGGCCATGCAGGGTTCCTCCTTTGTGAATATTCTGTTCAAATCTTTTGCCCACTTCCTCAGTAGACTATCCCTTTTTTTCTTGTAAGTTTACAGAAATCTGTATACTTTAGTAATAAGCCCTTTGTCTGAGACGTCATTACTAAATAACCTTGTCTGCGGGTTCTCTTATGAACTCTCTTAATGAAGTCTTTCAATATACAAAAGTGTTTTATCTTTAGTGTGTCCCAGTCTATTTTATCTCCCTCTGGCTGTGAATCTTTCCATATTTCTGACAGCCCATGTATTCCCTGCATTAAGGTTCTTAATTTTGTCCCAGTTTTCTCACTGTTGATCCTCATAGTTCTGGGGTTTAGCTCAAGGTCTGTGATACATCTTGAATTTGTTCTTGTGAATGGAATGAAACACGGGTCTAGTTTCATTCTTCTGCAGGTTTATAGAGAGATTTTCCTGCATTATTTGCTTCCCCCTTGATATTCTTGAGCCTTTATCAAAGAACACTTGTCTGTATACTATTGTTTCAATTTCTAGATTTTCCCCGCTTATCCACTGGTTTGAGTAGCTATCATTATACCAGTACCATGTTTTTTTGACAACTGTGGCTGTATAATAAGTTTTAAAGTCAGGTAATACAAGTCACCCACTTTATTTTTCATCTTGAGGAGTACTTTGCCAATTCTTGGCTTCTTCCTTTTCCATATGAAGTTGGTAGTCAGTTTTTCAATTTCTTTGAAAAATGATGCTGATATTTGTATCAGGATTTATTTGAAATTATACAGTACCTTAGGTAGAATTGACAGCTTTACAACATTGAGTCTTTTAATCCACCAGTATGGGATAGTCTTCCATTTGTGAAGGTCCCTTTTGGTTCTGTAGTTTTCCTCATACAGATCCTTTTTTTTGGGGGGGGGGTATGTATATCTCTAGATATTTCAGTTTGTGCTTGGCGATTGTGTAGGGCACTAACTTCTTGATCTCTTTTTCTGAGATCCCATCAGTTGTATATAGCAATCCAATTGACTTCTGCTTGTTGATCTTATCTTGCCATTCTACCATGTTCCTCTATTGTTTCCAACAATTCTGTTTTGGAGTCTTTGAAGTTCTTAATATATAAAAGCATGTCATCTATAAATAACAATAATTTCCATTTTTCTTTCCCCAAACATATGACTGTGATATACTTCCATTGCCTTATATTAGCTAGGACGTCCAGGACAGCATTGACTAGAAATGGGGATAAGGGGAAGCCTCGTTGGGTCCCTTTTTTCATGGTAATGTTTTTGTCTTTTCTCCACTGATTTTAATGCTGGCTATTAGTTTTTCATATATAGCCTTTATTATAATGGTTCTCAACCTGTGGGTCATGACCCCTTTGGGGTCAAACAACCCTCTTTCAGGGGTTGCTCAATTCATAACAATAGCAAAATTACAGTTATGAAGTAGCAATGAAAATAATTTTATGGTTGGGGGGTCACCACAACATGAGGAATTGTATTAAAGGGTTCAGCATTAGGAAGGTTGAGAAACCACTGCTTTATTATATTGAGGTGATTTCCCTCTAATCCTATATTCTTGAGTATCCTTATTAGGAATGGGTCCTAATATTTTTCAACATCTAGTAATATTATCATATGGTTCTTGTCCTTTTTTGTGTCAATGTGATGGATAGTGTAAATGGCTTGTTGGATGTTGAACCATCCCAGCATCACTAGTAATAATCTCACTTGGTCATGATGGATTATTTTTTTATACATGCTTTTGTATTCTATTGGCCAAGATTTTGTTAAGGATTTTTGCATCTATGTTCAATAGATCTATCAGTCTGTAGATCTCTATTCTTCTGGGATCTTGGCCCAGCTTTGGTATCAGTGTTATACCAGCTTCATAGAATGTGTTTGGGAATTTAACCTCTTTTCCATGTTTTGGAACAGCTTGGATAGGATTGGTGTCAGCTATTCCCTGAATGCTTGGTAGAATTTTCCTGTAAAACCATCTGGATTGGGTTTTTTCTTTTTAGTTGGTAGTTCCTTGATAATCTTTATTTCTTCTTTTGCTATGGGTCTGTTCAAGTTCTTGATGTCCATCTGAATAATTTAGGGATGGACTTTTTTCAAGGTATTTGTCCATGTCCTCCACGTTGTTGATTTCATTGGAGTATAGTCCTTCCAAATATTGCATAATTCATCTCTTAATTTCTTTAGGGTCAGTTTAATTTCCCCTGTTTCATCCCTCATCCTGCATATTGATGTCTTTTCCTTCCTATCTTTTGTTAGATCTTCTACTGGTTTGTAGGTTTTTCTGATCCTTTCAAAGAACCAGCTCTTTACTGAGTGTCCTTTTTGGTTTTGTTTTCCCACTTCTTCATCTCCACCCTGGTGTTTGTCACTTCTTTTCTCTTGCCATTAGAAGGGTTAGTCAGTTGACTATGCTGTTGAAGGTTTTGTGATAGGGTGTGACCATCAGTCTCTCTTCCTTCTTCATATGTTCATTTATCTCTGTCCAGCACCTGCTGATAACTGCCTTTACTGTATCCCATAAGTTTGGGTATGTTGTATTCTCTTTCTCATTTATTTATAGAAACTTCCTAATTTTGTCTCTAATTTGGGTCAATACCCAGTCCTTTGTAAGAAATAAATTATTTGGCCTCCAAGTATTTATTCTTGTTTTCTTGTTCTTTCTTCTGTTAATTTCCATCTTTATGGCCTGGTGGTCAGAGAAGGAAGCCCTCATGACCTCTTTGTGTTTGAATTTACTCAAACTTGACCTTGACCCAGCATGCGCATGTGATCTATTTTCAAGTATGTGCCATGTGCACTTGAAAATATGAGTATTTTTTGTTGTTGGGTGGGGATCTCTGAATTTATCTATCAGAGTTATCAAATTATAATGTTTAGTTCTGTAACTTCTTTGTTTGGCATCTCTCCCATTGATCTGTCCTTTGGGTAATGAAATCTCCTACTATTATTCTGTATATCTTTTTTCATCTTTTGAAGGATTTTCTTGACAAAATTTGTGGGTCTCTCATTTGACAAGTATATGCTTATTATGCTCACTTGTCTCATGATCTACTGACCCCTTAAGCATTATCTAATGCCCATACATGTCTCTTATTCTGTCCTGCACATTGAGATCTATTTTTTCAGAGATTAGAATTGCGACTCTTGCTTTTTTTAGATTGCCATTCGCTTGATATATTTTTGCCATCTTTTGATCTTCAGCCAGATTGATGAGTTTTGTTTCCTTGCCCAGTCTACTAGTCTTTGTCTTTTAATAGTGAGTTCACATCAGTGATGTTCAGAGTAATTACCTCCATCTGTGGATTCTTTACTATCATTTCATACCTTTGTGTAAGATAGCTTCTTATATCCCTCCTTAGCTGTGCTGTGTATGACTGGGGGTTCATTCTTGCCTTCTTTTCTCCAGTAGGTCAAAGAAGTCTTGGGTGTTGCTCTCAGTACGATGACTTCTGCATGGTGTTACACTTTGTGATGGAATCATATTTATGTTCTGTGGATTTTGGATTTCTGTCTAAAGTGAGTTGGAAAGGTTTTTTTGTAATGCTGAATTATTTTTCTTAACATATTCTCTAAATATTTCCTAATCCAAGAAAACTCTTTCCTCCCCTTCTATTCTGATGGATAGTTTGTCAGGATAGAGGATTCTTGGTTTACAGTTATTCTGTTTCAACTTTTGGAAGATGCTATTCCAATCTCCCTTTTCGTGGTTTCTGCTATAAGTGTAAGCATATTCTTATCTGAATACCTTTCTAGGTAACTGAATTTTTTTCTCTAGCTGCTCTTATGATTTTCTCCTTTGCCTCAAAATTGGATAATTTGACTACTATCTGCTTTGGTGTGTTTTTCTTGGAATGCAATCTAATTGCTGTCCTCTCTGCCTCCTGACTGATTGTCAGGTCCTTCTTTATTATATTGGGGAAGGTTTCTTCCAGGAATTCCCTTGCTATTTTGGCTTGTATCTTCATTACGTGTTGCTCCAGTGTCCCTATAATTTGAATATTTTTTATCTTCATTGTTCTCAGGTTTTCATCAGCTTTTTAAATTATTTGTTTCACCATCTTTCACATTTACTGAGTTCTGCTTAAATATCTTCCAGGTCACTGATACAATTCACTTCTTTTAGCCTGTTGGTGTGGTCTTTTACCATCTTCTTTCTTTCTGTTCCATTGTTTAGTAACTCTTGTATTTCCCTTCAGTGTGTGGATTCTATTCTCTCTCTTTTTTTAATCACTTTCTGTATTGATTCTTTAAGATGCTGTTTGACTTTAAGCAGCATTCTGAAGATTTCTTCCTGTAGTGGTTCAAAGTCTGCTTCTATGTACATCTCTAATTTCAGATCCTTTACAGTCACTGTGTTTTGTCTTTCTTGATTTCTTGAAGTGGCAGCTTAGGTGGCTTATTGTTTGTGTGGCATTTTAGTGGAGCTCAGTGCCATTTCTCTGGTTGTCCAGGGAACCTTTAGTTTCTTTCTCAGAAACTAGTAAGAGTAGTTCTAGGGACTATCTGGAGTCAGCTGCACTGCTAGTTTGAGTGTATTTCTGTCTCCCTGGGGTTGACTTTCTCCTGAGAAAGCCGGGGTTATCTATTTGGAGGGCAGTGAGGG
The DNA here is from genome assembly GCF_050624435.1 of Tenrec ecaudatus. NCBI lineage: Eukaryota > Metazoa > Chordata > Mammalia > Afrosoricida > Tenrecidae > Tenrec > Tenrec ecaudatus. The sequence continues at coordinate 175,778,748 of NC_134531.1, read as the reverse complement.
TGGTATTGGACAAGTTGATCATATGAGGCACCAGTCAGCACTCATGGGCCACAGGGTACAAGAAGCAACTCAAGGGAGCTGTGCACAGGCCAGTTGCAGGTGCCAGTCTTGAGCAGCAGAGCCAAGTGGCCGAGAGCAGTGGAGAAACACTGGGCAGATTGAATGCAGGCAGGTGGTCCAGTTTTTACAGGCCACGATGAGAGAGAGCGCTACTCAGAGCCTGGTCAAGAGCAGAAGATCCAGGACAGTTGTGAGCAGTGGAGGTGATATTGGGCAGGCCAATTGCATGCAGGCAGATCTGCATTCACTGGCCAAGGTGTGGGAGAAAGCTATTCAGGGTACCTGTGCACAGGCCAGTCTCAGGTGCTGGTCAGGCCAATCGCAAGCCTTGGCACTCAGGATCCACAGTGGAGGAGGGAGCTTCTCTAGCGGCCAGTGTGCAGGCTGTGTAGGCACTGGTCAATCTAATTGCAAGCAGGGAGGCTTGCACTCACGGTCTGTGGTGGAGAAGATAGTTGCTCAGGGAACCTGTGAGCAGGCTGATCACAGAAGTCAATCACAGGCACCAATCACGCACAGTAACTCTAGGACAGTCTTGAGCATGCTGGGATCATGACATGTTGGAATGGAGGATGGGGGTCACAGGGCAGGTAGGTGTTTCCCAAGCCAGGGAGCACCAGTGGGTGCCACAGAGCTAGGAACAACGGGGGTCATGGTGCACAGCACTCAGGTGAAGGCGATTTCAAGCGAACACAACGTGGTGAGCACAGTTGTGGCGACCATGGGGAAACCACTATAATGTCCCGGAGGTCCTGAAAGACCAAGGTTAGGTCAGAATCCCTCAAATTGGCCCCCTCACCAGGACATCCAGCAACTACTCACAGAAAACTGCAGATGTGTGTCCTTGCATAGACACCATCCTCCCAGAAGGCTCTGTACCTCTTTTAAACTAACTCACCCACCACATTGACCTGGGGTAGGGCCTCACATTTGTAGAAACTAATAATCCATAGCTACGTTTCCTAAAGAGGAAGAAACTACTGTTCTTTCTTACGTTTCATTTAGAGTTAAATTAAGAGATACACAATTCACGAATTCTGTGTTTCACAGAGGCACCGACTTGTATAAACTACAGCCATTTGAAAGAAGAAATGACCTTTCTTTGTTCATAACTCTCTTCTGTGTCTTAGATATAGTCAACATTTAGTATCTGGAGAGGAGAGAAGGGATGCTGGGAAAAGACTGTTTCCAAGATCTATAAACAATGCTGCCCAAATTCATGCTGGGGATTGCTGTTGTTATAATTATTCTGAATCAATTTTAATCAGGAAATAACACAACCATTTTGATAAAATAAAAAATAAAAGCACCAGGAAGAAAATTTAAGTTTGATTTCAAGCAAAACTGAAGACCTCAATCTTTGCAAAGAAAATCTAATTCTGCCAAATTTAGTACATTTTGCATTTAATTTTCTTCTGATTTATGACTGAACATGCTGGGTACCAATGGTATATAAAGAACCATTAACTCTATGGAGGCAATTGTTAGTTTTTATAATAAAAAATGCACACTGCTTATACCATTATTGCTTAGGAAATTAGAGAACACAGCTTCTAATACCCTGTGCAAGGAATAGTGTAGCAAACCACTTAACTGGCAATAATAGAGTATTGACTGGGTACAGTGATATGTGAGACACAGCCACAGTCAGAGTAAGCTACAATCACACTGTGCTCAAGAGAGTCTCTCTTATAATTCATTTATTCCACCTTGGCTGAAGAATTCCAAACATATTAACTATGGGAAAGGCTGAAGAGGCTTTCCCTGTAAGATATGTATTCTTTCCCTGTTTTCAAATACTTAATTAAAATATTGACTTCCCCACCCCACCCCCTAGTTATAAAATCTTTATGACTCTGAAATAGTAATTACTCAAGGTGTATCTAAATTAATAGTAGGTGTCTGAGGTTAGTTTCATGTTTACAAAAAAGTCTGGGTTTTGTTTGTAGGTTTTGAAAATAGGACAGGACAAATTCGAGAACTTAAAGATATTTTGTCAGGGAGCTACATTAGTCCACCAGTGTAGAAAGCAAACACATTCTTTCTGAATACGAGCTGAAATTTGCACATATCTCTCTCCTCTTATTTTTTCCTCTTTCCTGTTCACAGTTATACACACAGAGCTCATTAAAGGATTTATTATATGTAATGTCTTTTTCCAAGACAAAGCTTTCTTGTGGTTTCTTTAGAAATTAGTATTTCCTAATCTTGAGGTACAAACTTACTTCATGACCAGCATCCACTGGGGCACCTCATAGCATCCCCTTGGGTACCTCATAGTACCCTATCAGATTTGAGAAGCAGGGGGAAATAATGCAAACATGACTTTCATGCTGCCTACTGTGCTGTAATAATATCCTTTGTCTCTGACCTAGAAGTAGCATGCCTTCAACCAGCATTTGTTACAATGTCAGTAGCTGACTTTATAGCTTACAAGTAGGAAGAAATCTCAGAGCATTCACAGTTCTGCTCATCCACTGGACTTAACATATTAACACATAGCCTGATATAACCAATTCTTCCTTATGTGAATAATTAGTAAAATTGTATTGTACTTGGCTTCTGGATTTCAATGGTTCTGAGACCTTCCCACATGCCTAAAGAGGTACTCGCAATCTCCACACTCCCTTTTATATAATAATAAATGAAAACATATATTGCTTGACTTCTAAATTTCAGTGATTCTAAGACCTGACCGAAGGGCTGGCGGTTTCATTGAAGAATGATTAAAACAAAGAAAGACCCTAGGAGTCCAAGTCTTAATGGAAACAGAAGTAAATACATATTATTATATACACAATCTTGTAATAATATCAATAGCAATGATATATGAGTGGATTATTAGCTAGACTCAAAAAAATACATAGACACACACAGAAATGAGCAGTTTGGGGAAGGAGAATATAAATATACCAAGGAATATATATAGGTTTGGCAGGTAATATTTTCTTTTTTTCCCCTCCCCTGATGATATTTGTCTATATTTTTATATCTGCTACAAATATATGCAAGAATATAGTAGAGTATGCAAGGGGTGAAGTTATGAAAACTTCTTAACCATAATAAAGCATTTTGAGGGACTGATTTTCCAGGTCTAGAGCAGGGGTTCTAAAACTTTTTAAACAGGGGGCCAGTTCACTGTCCCTCAGACTCATTGGAGGGCCGGACTATAGTTTTACAAATAAAACTGTGAACAAATTCCTATGCACACTGCACATATCTTATTTTGAAGTAAAAAAAAACAAAAGGAGGAAAAACACCCCGTGGGCCAGCTAAATGCCCTTGGCAGGCCGCATGTGACCCGTGGGCCATAGTTTGAGGACCCCTGGTTCAGATGCTCACGATCATAGTCTTAAGGGGACATCTTAGGTTAATTGGTACAAAAAAGTTTCTAAAAAAATAATATTCTACCTCCTACTTTGGTGAGTCATACCTCGAGTCTTAAAGAATTAGGTGTAGCCAGGAAGATGCAAATAATAGTCTCTCCTAATGTGGAGCACCAACGCCTGAAGAAAATCAAATGTACAAGGAACCATTCAGCCCAAAGTACTAGCGGACCATACAATGTTAGCATCCGCGATCCTGAGACCAGAAGAATTAGCTGTTGCCCAGCTAATATCTCCAACACCCTGAATGGAATCATATGAGAAGGTCAAGGGTAGAGTGGGAAAAAATATAAAACAAAATTCAAAATCGTTAGAACAACCAGGCTTACTGAGCAGAGAGAGCTTTGTGGAACCCCAAGGTTATGACCCTGAATCACACTTCAGGCCTGTCATTGAACTCACACACATAGTTCAATTTCAGTCAAACAATAGAGAGGTCTACAAGGTGCACTCTAACACCAAACAGATCCACACTCCTTAGATCACTCAACCATTTGAGATAAAAAAGGACAGGTGTGCAGTGATAAAGTCCAGATGGCAGGAAGGGTAGGGAAAGAAAGGGGATTTGAAATGGGAAACACAGGATAGTAGTGGATGAGTGATCATACAATGTGAAGATCGCAATCAATAATATTAAACAAAATGTGATTGAATGGAAAATGATTTGCCCTGTAGACAGACCTTCAACCAATTCACAAGAAGTTAAGATAAAGTAAAGCTGACCTGTTTGAACTCTCTAGGAAAATAATTCTTGGGATATGCACACTGAACCTTGAAACGGGTATGCTTTTATCTAGATGAGAATGATCATTTGTGGATTCAATTATGCCTACTAGTAATTATGAAAAGCAGTATATATGAAACATGAGTAGATGAGGATAATTGATCAATATGAAACTAACCATTATTACATTTCATTTTTCTCTTTCGCCCACCAGAAATGTGCAAAACACAGACTTGAAAGGGAACAAAAATACCATCTGGATCAGAACAACCTCCCAAATTTCACATTTAGCTCTACCATCCAAACAAAGATTTCGAAGTGCTTTCCCTAAACCCATAATTGAGTAGTGTCTGCCAATTTCTCCGAGAACTTGGCTTTTCTTAGCAAGCCATTCAACCCTTTTGTTCTCTGTAACGAGAATAAGGGATGCTGAATGAATTGTCCACAGTCATCAGAGATACCATGGGGGTAAAAGGTGTGTAATGAACTGTTTTAAAAAATTGACTTTGGGGCCACATGGTTTTCTGAGAATAATCCACAAATAAAAAATGCCATCTATAAGGCTGACAGTTTTATAAATTGTTCCATAAAACAGTAATGCTCAAATTTTTTTTTTTTTTTTTTTTTTTCCCAGTGTTCTATATTTCTAAATCACACAGTACAACTGCTTGACCCGGTCCTAGGAGAGTCACTGTTTCTGAGTTGGCGAATCACAGTAGGGCACATTTTCCACAAGAAGGTCTTTTCTAGGAACCAATTTCAGTGTATTGTGGTCTGTGTGAATACCTTGTATAACAGACTTTCTGAGTAACAATTCAACATCGGATCCTATTTTCATTAGCTCTTCTATTTTCTTAGGTGATGTCTCACTTTTATTATTTTTGAATTCTTCATTTATCTTTTTTCTGGCTGCTGCTAGTGCTCTGACATCATTTTTAAAAACTTGTTGTCTGGTCCTGTGCAATGTTTTGAAGAGCTGTAAAACCTTGGCCGCCCGACCCATGGCTCTCCGGCAGCAGAGGCAGTCACTTCTCCGGCGGGGCCAAATTTTTTACTACACTAGAAATGGTTTAGTTTTGACAGAAATGACCCAAATAGCAAGGCCTATATTTCTATAAGGAAATTGATAAATTCATAAAGCAGTCAGGACCAATCTTTACCACCACCACCACCACCACAACCCCACACACACACACAAAAGAAGGAACTAACTTATTTTCAGAGAAGAATGGACACAGATCAAGGATACTTAGTAGAGATTTCTGTTTGGGGGGGGCTTGTTTTGCTTTGGTTTTTCGTAATATAGTACCAACACCTAGACCTCTTGATTTTGCCATTTCTAATACCCCAAGTTTGATCACTGACTGAAATAGTATTCTAACTACACATGGTTTCAGATAGAAAAAAAAAATTCCTATCCAAATCTTCATCCTGAAAATGTTTTGAAAAAATTATGATTTATCCTTGTTAAATGCATTCTCCCAAGACTGCTATTATTCTCTAGGAATAAGAGAGACAAGTATGGAAGTAAATAGCACATTTCGGAGAGATGAGCCAAAGACAAGCCCCAGGGATGAGGCCTATATGATGAGACGTACATGAAATTGCTCACTGCAGATTAGTAAGTAAGCACAGGTAGGCCTGTTCTTACCTTGCTTTCTGTGTAGTCCTGCCAAGACCCCAGCTCCTCAAATACAATGATAAATTAGAATGACATCCGTTCCAAAGGATTATTGAAGACAAGGAAAAAATTCGCAGTGTCCATGAATCTAAAATCAAACACTCAGTTGATCCAATAAAGACTGTGAGGTTACTTTACCCTGGATGAATGGATGTTGCCTCAGTGGGCCTTGAAAGACTAGATAGATCCAATGTGTTCATCACCTAGGTGACCCACATTTCAGTAAAAATGCTTCTGTTAGTGCCAGAGGCTGCATGCGGCCTGGAACAAGAAAGGGAATATTAAACTGAAGGCATAAACACCTGCCTCAAAATCTATAGGGAGCTCTAACCATTCCAAAAGGCCATTTGTGGTAATTGTCCTGTCTTAGCCAATAAACTGACAATTTAAACTCCAAGAGGTTGATGCCTCCTGTCAGTTGACCATAATTCCAATCACCGACATTGCATATATATGTTTTATTTGCATCACACCTGAACCACCACAGACCAGAAGAGGCCAATTCAGCTATGATTAGCACATATGCCCCCTAAATCTGACAAGCAGTTGTTCTCAATGAAATCCAAGAACTGTGTTAGGAAAGGCCAGATAGCCACTTAGAGATGGGAGCGATAGTGCATAGTAGCATAGAGGAAATGAGAGAAACAGAAGTAAATGGACATTAAATAGGGTTTGGTACTTGCATTTCCTATTGCTATGGATAGACAAAGACTGTTGATGGAGCATGTTGGGACTAAGGAAATTATTTCACTTTAAACATTCAGTGAAGGACTGGACCCGTGTTGTGATTAGCTGCAGTTATATAGACTCTGACTTAGGGGGACTTTAAAAATTGAAATGTTACCGGATCTTGCGCCATTTTTATGGTTTATTCCCTTGTTGTGACTGTTTTATTAATCCATCTTATTGAGGGTTCCCATTGTTTATGCTGACACCTTGCTTACCAGGAATCCCTGGGTAAATAGTTACTAAACTGGGATGCTAACTGAAATGTGAATTTATAAGTCTACCCAGTGACACTTTTAGAAGAGAGTCCTGGTGATATACTTCTGAAAGATCAGACATTGAAGGCCTTATGGAATTTAGTTCTACTCCAAAATAAATCAGTCCACATGTGACAGAATCAGCTCAACAGAAACTAATTTTATAGTTTCTATTTTATGATTTCTGTAGTCTTTCCTGATTACATGCCCAAAGTGAGTAAAAGTTTTCCTATCCGTGCATCTAGTAATAATTCTGATCATATTTACTTAAAGGCACATTTATTCCTTCACAGTATATTCAGCATTGTTCACCAAAATTAAATTTCAAATACATCAACTCTTATGCTATTGATCGTTAAGTTTTCTGTCAACTTGGTTGGGCCAAGATTCTCAGTGGTTCAGCAGTAAAATCAAGTAATCCCTCATGATGTGATCGAATACAGTATAATAACCTACATAATGGGATCTGCTAATCGCAATCAGCTATTAGAAAATAAGGGTAGATTAAGGTAGCACCTTGCTCATATCACACCCCTGGTGCAATCAATTGAAAGGGTAGGGCCTGATTTCAATATAAATGGACACTGTAGAAAACGTGTTTGCTTCTTCTTGAGTCTGCATTCTCAAACTGGCTCATTGAGCTCTCATTCTTTGGACTTGATTCAACAGCCTGCCTCACAGACTGACAATCCTGGGAGTCATCCGTGACCTGTCATCTGACCTGCCAACCTTGGATTCATTTGCCTCAGCAGACATTAACTGACCACTGACCTTAGATTCATTAGCTTCTGCAGCCATCTGTCTATGGTATTCTTGCCAATCTTGAGTTCAGCCTCGGAAGCTACACAAGACAAGAGAAGCTTCCAATCTAACAACTGACACATGTTCTTGGAACCTGCTCAGACTTAGACTTCTCTGCATGTTCAACATTGTGAGCCACTTCCTCGATGCAAATTTCTAGACATTTATACACACCCACACACATGAAAACTACATTGGTTTAAGAGAACCCAGTCTACGGAAACTATCCAGCTTTTGTGTATATGTGGTGGGACTAAAGTGACAATGGCTTGAACCAGATGCGTGTCAGTCATCAAAGTGACATTCTTGTTTTTAAAACTTTAGAAAAGATTTAGGAGAGTTTTTCCCAAGGCCATAAGTCACTTGATTTCTTGACCACCATTTCTAGGTTATTGATAGTAATCCAAGCAGAATGCAACTTTAGCATGCCCTAAATAAGTTTATCTATTCCAGAGCATCTGGACATAACCATTTGGATGAACCGCCATCTGGGTTACTGAAACTCAAAGCACAAATACCTACAGTTGACTGGTATATCATGCCAACTATATATTACTTAGGGAAGGAAAGCTGCTCTTAGAAGATTCTAGTCAGCAGGCAGCTCTCTTCTGTGTGGGGATTTAGAAGACCAGAATTCTTCTGTCTTGTAGCTCTTTCAACTTATAGGATGCTGAAATCTCCTGTGTACAGGTGGCATGCAGCGTAAAGAAGAGAGAACAGATATTGGCTGTCAAAAAGTCTAACCTAAGAATAATACTTCTGCTCCTTTGCAAGAACAATCACATGTCCACACCTGAGTTAAAGGAGGACCAATCTTTTGATGGGTAATTTCCTTCCAAAGGTGATTTCTTTTTTAATCATTTTTGGGGGGTTCAGACACCTCTTATCTAAATCCATGCACACATCCATTGTGTCAAGCACATTTGTTGTCATCATCATTAGCAAAAGATTTGGTTTCTACTTGAACCCTTGGAATCAGTTCCTCATTTTCCCCTCCCTCCACATGACCCCTCCCTCATGAACCCTTGATAATTTATAAATTATTATTATTTTGTCATATCTTACACTATCTGTTGTCTCTCTTCACCCACTTTTCTGTTGTCCATCCCCCAGGGAGGAGATTATATGTAGATCCCTATAATAGGTTCCCCTTTCCACCCCACCTCCCTCCACCCTCCCAGTATCGCCACTTTCACCACAGATCCTGAAGGGATCATCTGTCCTGGATTCCCTGTGTTTCCAGTTCCTATCTGTATCACTGTATATCCTCTGGCATAGCCAGATTGGTGAGGTAGAATTGGAATCATGATAGTGGGGGGAGGGAGCATTTAGGAACTAGAGGAGAATTGTATGTTTCATCGTTGCTACACTGCACACTGTGTGGCTCATCTCCACCCATCGAACCTTCTGTAAGGGGAGGTCCAGGTGCTTACAGATGGGTTTTGGATCTCCATTCTCAACTGTCCCTCATTCACAATGATTGATTATTTTGTTCTTTGATGCCTGATGCCTGATCCCTTTGACACCTCGGTATCACACAGGCTAGTGTGCTTCTTCCTTGTGGGCTTTGCTGCTGCTAAACTAGATGACCACTTGTTGACCTTTAAGCCTTTAAGATCCCATATACTATATCTTTTGATAGTTGGGCACCATCAGCTTTCTTCACCACTTTTGTTTATGCACCCATTTGTCTTCAGGGATCATATTGGGAAGGTGAGCACACAATGATCCGATTTTTTTGTTCTTTGATAACTGATACCCGATCCCTTTGGCAACTCATGATCACACAGCCTGGTGTGTTTCTTCCATGTGGGCATTGTTGCTTCTCAGCTAAATGGCCACTTGTTTATCTTCAAGTCTTTAAGACCCTAGACATTATATCTTTTGATAGCTGGGCACCATCAGCTTTCTTCACCACGTTTGCTTTTGCACCCGTTTTGTCTTCAGCAATTGTGTTGGGAAGTTGAGCATCATGGAATGCCAGTTTAATAGAACAGAGTATTCTTGTATTGAGAGGGTACTTAAGTGGAGGCCCAATGTCCATTTGCTACCTTAATACTAAACCTATAAATATATGCATATAGATATATTTCCCCATCTTGTCCCATTCTCATGCCTTTATTTAGACCTCTATAACTGCCATTTGTCTCCTAGTTATTTCCTTTTACTTTCCTCTTGTCCCATTATCATGCTCAGCCTTAATTTGGGTTTCAGTAATTCCTCTCAGTTACATTACCCTTGATCAAGCCCAACCAGGCCTCCTATATCCTCCTCACTACTGATTTTGGATCACTTATTACAGACTGGCAGCACTAAGTTTTACTCTCTTCTGAAATCATATATTCTCTTGTATACAAGTGTCACTTAGGAGTTATGCTCATATCCCAATTCTATAAACTTTTATTTTATCATTTACAAGAATTTTCAGACTACCTCTTCCTGCTTCTTCATCATTAGTAATTTCATATTATCATGCTGAATTTGTTTCTTCGGGTATTTGGAGGAGATCTTCTAGACAGTAACAATCCCCCTGGGTGTACTGTTAAATTGGAGTATGTGTAGGGCACAAATTCCCTTCTTTTAAAGAAAAAGGACCTATTGATTTGTCTTCACTTTCTGGAGACTGGTTCTTATGATTTTCAACCTTTACACAGAGTAGGGTTTCAGGCTTGATATTTAACTCTGCTTCAGGAATCTGTTCATGATATGGCTCCAAGCTCATGAAATCCAGCCGTTCTAACAATGACAGTAAGGGTTGATTCTGGCTCAAATCAAGTCGAGATATAATTAACAGCTGTGTTAACTGAAGGAAACTGGTGGAGACAGGCAGAGGGTGTGCTTAAAGAGTGAAAGCACACAAGAAAAGGAAAGAAGCTTATTCAGAACAACCCTCAGCATATCTAACAGCATCATAAACCCCTGTTTAGCTTACATTTCTAATTCAAATTCCATCAAACCACCTTAGGAGTAATAGAGCATCCAGAGATAACTGTACATTGTCATAGAAAAAATACCAATGACACATAAATTTAAAAACAAAACAAAAAAATCAAACTTGTCATTGATAAGAGTTATACAAAATGTTGCAGGAGAGTGCTCAACACCCAAGTGCTAAGAACCACAATTCCTCATTTCCCTACCACACCGAAGTGACCATTTGTCTCTGTGTATGACTGAGTCCTGTCCAGGCTTGTCTTATGAACAATGGAGAGCACAGGTTTCTTGAAGTTTATGCACCTCAAGAAAATATGGCCCTGTGTCATTAGCAGAGGAGATGAAAGTGAGTCTTCCGATCTTAAATTGACAAAAAGACTATGATAACATTCTCTTCAATGAACTCATAGTACTTGTGCCATAAAATATTTAGAATATATAATCTGTATCTTTTGTCCAGGGAAGCAAATCATTAAGGATCTCTTCAGTTAAATTTTTAACTTCTAAAATGCATAGCATCAAGCTCTGTTGATTATGGGATAGTTTGAATTCCCAGTCAGCATCCACCAAAAGCAGCAACAGAATATGCCTCTGCTGCACAGTTCTGCTGACTTATGATCCCTACTTTGTCGGCTCTCATCTGCTGCTAGGCACAGCTGTTTTCAAATGGAGCAGCACTTTATGCAAACAAAGCCAGACTGGTCTCAGAGCAAGAAAGCCCAGAGTAACAGAGATAGGAGAATCAGTGTTTGTAGGGGGAGCCAAGAATTTGGACCATCACCTGGCATTTCAGATACCTGTGATCCTACATGGCTTGCTCCTTGCCTCAAGCAGGTCCCAGAAAGATGTCATGGCAACCCAGCTTTCTGGGTCCTTGCAAACGTCTTCCAAGCAGATGAACTAATCAAAAGACAATGAAGACAATTGTGCCATGCACGGAACCTCTTATACCTTTGCCCACTCTCAAAGAGAAGATTCGTTTAAGTTTACGATAGCAAGATTAGAATCCCTGTGATATTGTGTGTGTTTCTATAAAGCTTAAATGTACAAAGTTTCTCCTTAAAAAAGAGAGAGAGAGAGAAGTGAAAGAAATCACAAAACATAATTAACTCTCCAGAACAACTTAGAAGATAGAAGAATTCCAAAGCCAATAAGATAAGAGTCTTCAACAAAAGCAAGATCCTTGGGGAACCTAAGAGAAACAGATCCCTAAAGAGCAATACTCCCCTTGGATCCTAACAGAATGCTACACCCTCATTACCTTCCACTCTTTGTTCTCTTGTGGATGAGTGCACACGGCTGCGGTCTTATCTTCCAAGACTTCCTAAGGTTGATGATTTCATCCATTAGGTCAAATTTGAATTTCAGAATTTAAAAGAAAAGAGTCTGGGATAAAACTGAGTGAGTTTGTGTGGAGGTTTCAATACCTATTACCAGTGTGGCTGGCAGTCAATGGGCAGATTTCTGTTCTTCCTAATTCAGATAGAGGAGAAATAGACTAAGGATATACATTTTTTAAGTTAACTGTGGTCATCCTTACATAAGAATATTAAACATTAAGTAATTTTTATTTACTTTATTTCCATGTTCTAAAAGTATTTACAGACACAAGTATTATTTTCATAATAAGAAAAATAAACAATTTATAGAAAATTTACTAAGAAAGGGGAAACTTCAATGAAAACATTTTAGTGATGTAATTTTTGATGATCCAAGCAATAGTTAGATACTAACATTTTCCCCTCTAAATAGTACAACAGTGCCAAAATCACTGTTAAAAAATTAGTTGATAGGCTTAATTTTAAATAAAAGCAAATAAAACCACAGCACAGTGTGACACATTAAAATATAGCATCTCCACTCTCTCCCACTTGGTCACTTGATTCCATTCCTCCAGGCCTTGGTTGGCATTGTACCTGCTCCCCTGATGTTCCCACAAAGCCTTCGGTACCCAGCTCCATGCAATTATGCAGATAAACATCTCCCAGGTTTACCACAAAACTGCCATTCTTAAAAGTTCCAGTGAAATGAACTATTGTACTGGAACATTTTCTAAACATGGTATTGAAACGCATAAAGGACATTGCTTTCAAAATTCTCTAGTCTGCTCCAAGAGCCCTGTTGAGATTCTTGGCTTGTTCACCAACAGCTCAGACACAAAATTCAACTGACACAGCCAACCTACTTCCTGATGGCTGACTGAGCACAGAAAATGCATAAGCCGACTGATCATTAAGCAACTTCTGGAAGATAAACACATACACATAATAAACTTTACAGTGGGTCCCCAAAAGAACCGAGAAATGTACCAGCCCTCTAGACAAAAGACCTACAAAACTATATAAGTACCCCAAATAAGAAGGTTTTGTGCAAGCAAAACCCAGAAGAAAGGACAGACCACTGCTTGTCATTTAATAAATTAATTAGGACATTAAGATCAATTTTAACCTCCAAATATGTTATAAAATATAGATTAAAAATAAAGAGAATTTTACAAAACTTAAAGCATATTAACAAAACAAAATGATTTCCAGCCCCTATGTGATCTTCCTCCTCTAACCCAAAGAGCCAATCCTCCCCCATTCCCCCTCCCCAACCAGATCTCTACACACCATGTATCTGGACAACTATGCCATGCAAACAACAACCAACAGCAGTGAGCACAAGAAATCAAGATAAACAAAAGTCAACTGAAGGTTACCCAAACCCAATGAAATACACAGAACTAGAAGTCCTTGAATCACCAGAAAGAGAATAAAGAAGAATTCTGTTAGGACCATACAAGAGATCTGGGGATCAATCCTGAAATCAAAGGAAGAAACTAAGATACTAAAAACCTCACACCCAAAAGAAACCCAGAAGCTAAACAATGAGATAACAGAAATAAAAAACGCAGTCCAAGAAAATTCTGTGGGGAAGTTCTACTCTGTCATATGGCACCTGAATGGCATCTGCTGAATGATACCTAACAATAAGAATATGTTTGTTGCTGTTGCTGCTGTTACTGCTATTATTGCTGTTACGTGTCATCAACTTGGTGCCAACTCATAGCAACCCTTTGTACAACAGAATGAAACATTGCCCAGTCCAGCACCATCCTCATGATTGTTATATTTCAACACACGGTGGCAACCATGGTGGCAATCTATCTCCTTGAGAACCTTCTTCTTTTTTGCTACCCCTCTGATTTACCAAGCATGATGTCCTTCTCCAGGGACTGGTCTCTTCTGACAAGTTTAGAGTATGTGTAATCAAGTCTGGTATTCCTTGCTTCCAAGGACTCTGACTATATTTTTTCCAAGGTAGATTTATTTGTTCTTCTGGAATTCTATGGCACTTTCCATATTCTTCATTAGCACCATAGTTCAAATGCATCAATTTTTGTTCAGTCTTCCTTACTCAATGTACAACTTCCACATGCTTGTGAAGCAATTGAAAATACCATGGGCCTGAGTCAAGTGCGCTTTAGTCCTTAATTGACGATCTTGCTCTTCAGCACTTTAAAGAGATCTTGTGAAACAGATACACCTGATGTAATGCATTGCTTGATTTTTTAGCTAATGCTTACATCAGCATTGACTGTGGTTCCAAGCAAAATGAAATACTTTATAACTTCAATCTTTTCTCCGTTTATCATTATGTTGACTTCTGGTCCATCCAGCTGTTAAAATTTTGGATTTTCTTTACTTTGAGTTGCAATACATCCTGAAGGTCAAGATCTTTTATCTTTATCAGCAGTCCTTCAAGTCTTACTCACTTTGAGCCAACCAGTGTCTGTCCTCTGTGTAATGGAGGTTGTTCCTCCAGTCTGGAGGCCATGTTCTTCTTCATATAGTTCAGCTTCTAGTATTATCTGCTGAGTGTACAGGTTGAAAAATATTATGAAATGGTATGATTCTGGTACACATTTTTCTTGGTTTTAAACCACTCAGTATTCACTTGTTCTGTTGGAACGATTGCCTCTTCATCCATGTCCTGGTTACACGAGAGCACAATAAAGTGTTTGAAAGTCACAGGCTTCTCAATGCTACTTAGTGTTTGTTATGATCCACACAGTGGAATGAGTTCACAAAGTCAATAAAATACATTCGGATCTTTCTGTTGTTCTCTGCTTTGAGAAAAGATCTGATGTCAGCAAAGATGCCTTCACTATATATCCTCTTCTGAATCCTGCAGAAATGCTGACAGCTCCCTGTCAATATACTGTTGAACCATTGATGAATGATCTTCAGAAAAGCCACAACATGCTAGAGAACATACACTATGTGTTAATACCTATAAAACCTTTTTAATGTACTAAGTCACTTAATCTTTACAAAGGATCAATTTTATTAATGTTCTCAAGCATTTTGCTTTATTTGCATCCATGATCAAGATGCATGGAAGAAGCGGTCACAAAACCGAATGATGCACTACATTGGGCAAATCTGCTGCTGGAAAAAAACAAGCCTCGCTGACATGTGAAAAATTGAAGACATCACACCGGACTCAAGCTATGGTATCTTCAAGGACCTCATGAAGTGGTGGGATTAAAATAATTTAAGAACCAGTTTGCTTCTCTAATGACCATGCTAAGTATAAAAATATATATATTGAAAAATAGTTTATTACTTCATGGAGTTAATACATAAATAAGAACATAAAATTAGATTAGGCATAAAATTATATTATGATATAATAAAATATTGTAAAATATTAATGAAAAAACATTAAATAATACCTGACAAAAACAATAAAACTGTTAAGCTCTTACCATATGGCTTCTTGATTGGCATCCTTACTGGCAACATTCTTCACTTTTATACAAGCATCTTCATCCCTAATCATCTGTTCACTGAAGGACTAGTATTCCCTTACTTTAAAGGTAAGCCAATTGTCTATAGTCATTGTACTTGATATATTCAAAATAGGCGACTTCTCTTCTATGAATATATAATGTTCACCCACTTCTGCTCCTGCTGAGGTTATGGCAATTTTTCTGACAATACTTTTAGCTTGTGAACTCTTTCAGGAATGTCATAATTCACTCATCATATCTCATGTGATTTGGGGGCATAACACAAAGC
This sequence comes from Tenrec ecaudatus, assembly GCF_050624435.1. Classification (NCBI taxonomy): domain Eukaryota; kingdom Metazoa; phylum Chordata; class Mammalia; order Afrosoricida; family Tenrecidae; genus Tenrec; species Tenrec ecaudatus. Next base: position 175,763,113 of record NC_134531.1, on the reverse strand, counting down.
TGAAAAGAACAAACTTCTGGTTGTTAGGCACTTTTTCTCTTTATGTTCTAGGTTTTTTTTACTGAGATACCAAACACAAAGGAATAAAAATGTAGTATTTCATCATAAGTATAAGGAGTTTATGAAATGAATAACTAAATATTAAAAACATGGTTTAATTTAATCTTCTCTGGCGATGGACAGAATGAACATGACTGTGACCTTGGAATTCACGTTGCACAGATGAACGTGCAAGAAGAGTAAGGAATGTAAACATGTGATTTCCACATTGGGTGGCTGCCCAGCCTCCCACCTTAGAGACAACCCTGTTTACAAGTGCCATTTTAACAATTGATTCACCAAACTCAACAAAAATTACCTGTAGGTTCTGCCAAACCAGTGAGAACCAGCTGAATCTCACCACTGCCCTTCTGAGTATGTCAAGGGTGAACATTTAGTATAGAAGAGCGAAGAAGAATTGATACAAATAAATTATAGGGTTGTCAAAGAATACTAAATATGTAATGGACTGCCAGAAGAATAAATAAACCTGTCATGTTATGCTACCTAGAAGTGCGGATGAAGAGATTTGACATGTACTTTGGACATGTTTGTAGAAGGAGCCCATTCCTGGAGATGGACATCATGCTTGGAAAAGTAGAGTGGCCGAGAAAAGAAGGAGAGTGGCACCATGATTTCAAGCACGTGCTCAAGCAGAGCGACAATGATTCTGACGCTTATGTGAGACGGGGCAGAATTTTGTTCTGTTGTACATATGGTCACTATGAGTTAGAATCCCCTTCCAGGCACATAATGACAATAAGGATCAGTGGTAACTATGTGTTCCCCGTGGTTCCATGTTCCAAAACAGAATTTTTACATGCATGTGAATATGCACACATAAGTAATCTAGCCATCATTTGGGGTTTATAGTACAGAAAGGAAAGATAACACAGCTTTCAGTTCATATATACACAAGAATCACATTCACATTCCCACAGCACATTGCCCCGAGAGCCTGGATTTTGACATGGAAACTGAAGGGTTGCAATAAGTTGTCTTTTTAGGACGGGGTATGAAAATAATATAACAAAACTCTTCAATATTTCCCTGTAGCAGTGATGCTGAGTCACACACTCACCAACATCGAGTTGATGGCACCGGGCTCACAGCAACCGCAGCGAAAAGAGTAGAACTTCTCCTTTTGGATTTCAGGGACTGCAAGTTTCAGAACATCTCATCTTTCTTCCATGAAGCAGCTGGAGATTTCAAGTTGCTGACCAACGTATAACCCACTATAACACCGGGGATGTGCTACACTTCTGTGATATGCCGATGTCTTGGGGAAATGGCTGATCAACTCAGGGCTACATTTTACAGTCCGTCCCCACTACCACTTTGGTAAGCATGAGACCAACCTCTAGACAAAATAAAGTGAACAAAAGTGAGTGTCACCCTTTCTGGGTCTTCACACAGAAACTCCCTCCCCCCTCCCAATAGATATATATAGAGATAGATATATATTGTCTACCATAGACAGAATCCCCTAAGGGGACCTAAAAACTATTTGTTGAGGATAGCAAATCCTAATCAGCCTAAATGTCTGACTAACAACATGGACAAGAGCTAACGTTCCAAACTTTTCATTTCCCCAGTACTATTTTTGTGAGCAAAGAAGAAACTTATGTTGTATATAAATCATTCTTTATTTAAGTTTCACTTATTAGATAAATTAGTCTACCCTAGCTAACTCAGGAAACAGTAATAGTACCTACTGCACATTCTTGCTGTGAAATTAAATGAAATACTGAAAGACAGAAGATCCACTGGTTTCCACACATAGTAAATGCTGAGTGTGTGCTAGCTAAGTAAGTGCCCAGGAAAATATTTCAAGGACCTTAGAGTCTTCAAAATGATTAGTTTTCAAAAGATGAGCTGTTAAAAATAAAGGAGATTGATGATGGTCTACTCAGTCTGTTTCTTCCAGTTAATCACTCTTTCCTTCAAAGAATCCTCTGGGCTCGCTTCTATGAGTAGCGTAGTAGGCAACTAGCGCACATTTGAGCAATGCGGCTGTGAAACAAGCCCAATATGCTAACCGTCAGGGAAAATGAGGGACCAGCTGGAGATGCTGAGATGCATCCCTAACAGAGAGCTGGAATTTCAAGCATAAATATGTATGCAAAGGTAAAGTTTCTTTTTCCTGCTTCCTTTCTTTCTCCTTGTATCAGTGCGTGTGTATGTGTGTGCACACACAAGCACTGATGTGCAGATAGATTGCTACACTGAGAGTATTGGGGATTTTATTGATGAGTCTCTCAAATCACTATCACAAAATAAGCTGTTCACTTCACAGCTGGGTCAAATGGAGAGATGACAGTGGCTCACCCTTCTCTGATGATAAATGAGTTTTTCCTTCCTCACTCAGGTCCTTGACCCAAACTCACAGTAACTCCAATGATCCAGACTGGCCTTTGGAAGAGAAAACCCGCACTCACAAATACCTAATGAAGCTTGTCTCAACTATTACAGTTGTATCCTGTCATTCTAACTATAATTGATTTGTTAAAGGAGTTTTTTAAATATATAATCAGGCTAGCAGACAAAAACATCTAATATAAAGACATTTCTCTCTTCCACACTCCACCAAGGTTATTCCATGTACTTTAGGCACAGTCAAGAGAGACCAGTACCTGGAGAATAGCATAATGCTTGAGGGGCAGTGAAAGAGAGTCATGCCTCTGACAAGATGGATTGGCCCAGTGTCTGCAACAACAGGCTCAAGCATGAGAGCAATGGTGAGGAAGGATTAGGACTGGGTGGTGTTTTTTATGTTGTACAGAAGAACCTGCTCAACAGCACCTAACAGCAGCAGCTATTCCATGCCTTTTTAAAACTTTCTATAAGATTTCATATTTTTTCTTGTATGTAACTTTATTAGGCTGATCCTCAAGAGAAGCAAAACTACTTATAGATATAAATAGTTTTATAATTACAAGCCATAAAACTAGAAGTTATCCAATATATCTTATAGCTATAAGATATATATAACTAGATATTTATAGACAGATAAAGCTAGAGAGAGAGATTCATATCAAGAAAATGTCTCACATAATTGTGGGAGGAATCAGGAAACCCCTGTACCCTTTCAAGTCTGTGGGTTAGATGTTAAGCTGGAGCCTCCTCCTGGCTCGCAGAACATCAGGTGCTGATGGACACAAGATGGCCACGAGCACCAGAGGCTGCAGATGTGGATGAACTCAAGGTGGTAGATTTAAGCTAGTGGTTGAAGAATTTAATGAATCCAAGATCTGTAGGTAAAAATCTCCAAACTCAAGGGGGAAAAAACATCCTGAATTCAGCTTGAGAATAAAGAACAGTCTACCTACAAAGGAAAACTGATAAGGGACACTACTCAACATCATAAAGGCCATGTATGAAAATCCAGTGACCAGTATTAAGTTCAATGGAGCAAACGGAAAACATTTCCACTGAAAATAAGAACTAGATATGAGTGCTCCTTATTACCATTTTTATTCAACATCATGCTTTAAGTCTTAGCCAGAGAGCTTAGACAACTGAAAGAAAGTAAGGGATATACCTTACATAATGCAGCTAGACCAGAGCATGTCCACTGCCACAGAGAAGAGCTTGAAACACAGGAAATCCTGGACAGATAATCCCTTCCAGACCAATAACGAGAGTAGTGATACCAGGAGAGGGGAGGGGGAAGTAGGGGAGAAAGGGTGATTCATTCACAATGATCGACATATAATCCCCAGGGGGACAGACAACAGAAAAGTGGGTAAAGAGAGACAGTGGTTAGTGTAAGACATGAAAAAAAAAATTATATATTATCAAAGGTTCATGAGGGAGGGAGTGGGAGAGAGGCGGGCAACTGAGCTGATACCAAGGGCTCAAGTAGAAAGAAAATATTTTGAAAATGATGATTGCAATGTAAGTACAAATGTGCTTGACACAATGGATATATGTATGAATTGTGATAAGAGCTGTAAAAGCCTCCAATAAAATGATTAAAAAGAAAGAAATTAAGGGAATAAAATCAGGTCAAAAAAGTGAAACTCTCAGTATTTGTAGATAATATGATTATATAGAGATAAAACATCAAGTATTCCACAAAAAGACTTTTAAACAATTGAGGGCTTGATAAAATAACAAGACACAAGAGTAACAAGCAGTAAACAATCAGAATCCTGGATAGCACCAAAGAGAACTCCAAAAAGATATAAAGAAAAATATGACATAGAGTAACCACATAAAAGAAAAACTCCCAGGAATAAACCAAATAAAAGAAGCAAAAGACCCGCACAATGACAACTACAGACCATTAGTATGCAAGACCAAAAAAGACCTACACAAATTGAAGAATTTCCCATTTTCATGAATAGTGAGACTTGATATTGTGAAAATGTCAATTCCACCTAAAACAATACAGATACAATTCAATCTCAATCAAAATCTCCATTTCATTCTTTAAAAGGTAGAAAAACTAAACCCAACTTTAGATGGAGAGGAAAGAGGCCCAGAATAAGCAAAGAACTTCTCAAAAAAAAGGACAAAGCCAGAGACCTTGCACTACTTAGATCAAACCCACTGGAGTCAAAAGAGTCTGGACCTAGTACAATAATAGATACATTAACCAATGCAACATGATTGAAAGTCCATCCACCTACATACAACTGGTTTTCAACAACGAACCAAAACACATTAAAAACGTAAGGGACACACTCTTCAACAGAAAGAACAGAATAAAATTGTATCCCCATCGGCGAAAGAATGAAACAGGACTCATCCCATAATTCATGCACAAAAATGAGCTGAAGATGGATTAAGGATAGAAATATAAGCCCCAGAGCCATAAAGATCTCCTTGTCAGGAGAGCATCTCTCAGGGAGTGAGCAGAGAGAGAAGGAAATCCAGGAATTCCCAGAATTCTCAGGAGAGGCCATGCCCACACAGAGGTCTCATTGGCTATGACCCAATTGACAGACTAGACTCCACCCCTTCACTCTTAATCCTCTCAAGTCCCAAATTGACACCACATTATCTAACTACCTCACCATCTAAGTGAGGTATCAACTAAGTCCACATTTCAGAAGCACACCACTTTGTGTGTTCCAAGGATTGTAATAATAAAGTCCAAACCCCCCAAAAAAGAATGTGTAAATTGTGAACACTCACAAAATTCATTTGCAGGGTTCTCTCTGGCCATAGTCCAATGATGTGAACAGCCTTGCCATCAGATAGAAAACATTGTACAATCAATTATGGAAGGTATAATTAGGTTAAAATGTCATACTTTACCATCTCTCCTTTTGACTCATTTTAAAGTTATCTCTGTTTAATAGTTTCTGATTTCTTTTTGAATGAGGTTTTTCTATGGTTTGTCTTGTCATTGCTGTTGGGGGTTTTGTTTGTTTGCTTCTTGCGTGTGTTTTGTATTATTATCTGTACATAAAATCCAGAATAGTTAGATGTATAGAAACAGTAACTGCATTAATAATTGCCTAAGAGCACGGTGGGGAGGTTGCAGGGAAATGGGGAGGTAATGACAATGAGGACCACCACGCTTTGAGGACGACATTCACACTCAGAACAGCCAATGCACAGAGAGGACCATAGGCTCGGCCTCACCAGGAGACACAGCATCCTCTTACTGACCCACAGTGAAGCAGGGGACAGCACGGGGGATGCAGTTCAGGAATGATGCCCTGTCTGACCCTCCCTCCCAAATCAGGGCATAACACGAAGGGTGCAAAACCGAGCAGCAAGGGGACCAAAGCAACAAAGACCTCTAGGAATTCTGGAAATAGACTTAGGATTCAGGGGGCAGGGCTTGGCATTGCATTAGACCCGATCAGAAAACATTCATAAGGGTCAGCAGACAGGCCTAGAGCTATTCATAGAGTATTTTTGTTTTGTTTTATAGCTGAGAGGACTTACTGAAAGACAAATGAAGGCCAAACATGATAGTGGGAAAGGAGGAAAGTAAATAGAAATAGAGGGAAGAACTAGGAGGTAAAAGGCATTTATAGAGGTATAAACATAAGCATGTACTTGTGTAAATATATTAATATATAATGATAGGGATATAGGTCTATGTATATATACTTATATGGTAAGTATTAAGGTAGCAGATGGACATTGGGCCTCTAATCAAGTCCACCCTCAATGCAAGAACCCTTTGTTCTAATAACCTGGTATTCTGCATGCTCACCTTTTGAACACAATGGTTGAACACAAAATGGGTATATAAGTTAATGTGGTGAAGAAAGCTGATGGTACCCAGTTATCAAAAGATATAGCATCTAGGGTCTTAAAGGATTGAAGGTAAACAAGCAGGCATCTAGCTCTGAAGCAACAAAGCCCACATGGAAAAAGTACACCAGCTTGTGTGATTATGAGTTTCAAAGAGATGACATATCAGGCATCAAAGAACAAAAAAAAAATCATATCATTGTGAATAAAGGGGAGTGAGGTGTGGGAACCCAAAGCCTATCTGTAGACAACTGGACAGTCCCTTATAGAATGGCCATGAAGAGGAGACAAGCCAGTCAGGGTGCAGTGTAGCAATGATGAAACATACAACTTTCCTCTAGTTTCCCCGTCCCCCCAATATCATGATCTCAATTCTACCTTACAAGTCTCACTAGCCCAGAGGATGTACACTGGTACAGATTGGAACTGGAAACACAGGGAATCCAGGATGGATGATTCCACGGGTCAGTGGTGAGAGTGGTGATACTGGCAGGGTAGAGGGAGGGTAGGTAGAAAGGGGGAACCGATTACAAGGATCTACATATAACTTTCTCCCTGGGGACGGAAAACAGAAAAGTGGATGAAGGAAGATGTTGGACAAAAATATAATAATAATTTACAAATTATCAAGTGTTCATGATGGAGCAGGAAGTGGAGAGGGAGGGGGGAAAATGAGAAGGTGATGCCAGGGGTTTAAGTGGAAAGCAAATGTTTTGAGAATGATGAGGGTAACGAATGTACAAATGTGCTTTACACAATTGATGTATGTAGGGATTGTGTATGAGCCCCCCAAAAATGATTTTTAAAATAAAGGAAAGAAGAAAAATATTAAAAATAAAGCATACATGCCTCCCTAAAACACAAAGATGAAACCATGAAATACCTCATAACATGAAAGGATCTGGAAGCCATTATGTTGAGGGAAGTCAGTCAATCACAAAGGGATAGATATTGTCTAAGTCCACTACTGTAAAAATAAACAAGAAAAAGTCAGGCTTCTTCTCAGATTACATAATCTTCTAATCTGGTCTCCCAAAGAATGAGGTAGAGAGTCTGCCTGGTGCCAAAAAAATTAACTATTGCCCCCTTTATATGTATATATTAAAAACCACTTGGCTCTATATCTTTTGATAGCCAGGAGCCATTAGCTTTCTTCAGCACATTTTCTTATTCACCCACTTTGTCTTCAGTGATCAAGTCGGGACAGGCTGGTATGTTTTTTTCCATGTGGGTTTTGTTGTTTCTCAGCTAGATGCTGCTTGTTTATCTTCAGGCCTTTAAGACCTCAAATGTTATATCTTGTGATAGCTGGGCACCATCAGTTTTCTTCACCACATTTGCTTGTGCACCCATTGTCTTCAGTGATCTTGTTAGGAAGGTGAGCATCTCAGACTGCTGAATTGTTAGAACAAAGTGTTCTTGTGTTGAGGGAGAGTCTGGGGTCCTATAAGCTGGAAGATAAACAAGGGGCCATCTTACTGAGAAATAACAAAGCCCACATGGAAGAAGCATAACAGCCTGTGAGATCACAAGGCATCAAAAGGATCAGGGATCAAGCATCAAAGACAAAAAAAAATCATTGCATTGTGAATGAAAAAGAGTGCAGAGTGGGGACCCAGGGCCCATCTGTGGGAAATTGGACATACCCATGCAAAAGGGTGGTGGAGAGGAGACAAGCCAGTCAGGGTGCAGTGTATCAATGATGAAACATACAATTTTCCTCTAGTTCTTGAATGCTTGCTCTTCCCAACTATCATGATCCCAATTCTACCTTATAAATCCAGCAGCACTGTACAATGTACACTGGTACAGATAGGAACTGGAAATACATGGAATCCAGGACAGATGAACCCCTCAGAACCAGTGGTGAGAGTGGCAATACCACGAGGGTGGAGGAAAGGTGAGGGAGAAAGGGGGAATAGATTACAAGGATCTACATATAACCTCCTCCCTGGGGGATGGACAGCAGGGAAGTAGGTGAAGGCGATGTCGGACAGTGTAAGATATGACAAAATAATAATAATTTATAAATTATCAAGGGTTCATGGGGTAAGGGGAAGCGGGGAGGGAAGGAAAAAATGAGAAGCTGATACCAAGGGCTCAAGTAGAAAGCAAATGTTTTGAGAATGATGACGGAAGCAAATGTACAAAAGTGCTTGGCACAATGGATGGATGGATGGATGGATTGGAATAAGAATTGTGCAAGCCCTAATAAAATGATTTTTTTTAAAAACACTTGAAAGGAGACCTCATCTCAGCTGGAGTCAGTATCTCAAAAGGTGGGAAGAAGAAAACCATTCAGTTGCTCCCATACAACATTGTGCCAAGGTCACTCCAAATCAAAACAGACATTCCTACCAGAGTGATAAGCAAACCTTACTGGAAATTCACATTAAGATGGGGGGAAGGGGGGCATGGATGTCTTGGAGAAGGCAGTTATACTTATACAGGTGGGTGAAGTAAGTTCCCATTGGGAAAAATATGCTCACTAATCCTTGTATAGAACCCAAGCAGAGAATGTGCCTGCTACCATGTTCCTAATTGTAAACATTTGACCTAGTTTCTATCCAGCCCTTGGTCACTCAGGCAATGGACTATAGTAAAATGCAACTTTAGACTCTAGCCTCTTGACCCACACAACATTCTGTACAGGCCAGGCCTGAAAGATTCAATGTGGAAACCCCACTGAGTTCACTGAGTTTTACTTCAAATTCACCTGTAGCAAATTTAAGGAACCAACATCCTTACTCCCTTGGAGTTAAGGCTGAATGCCTTAAGTGTGAGAAGCAGATGACAATATCCCGTGGTTATGGAAATGGTGCTTCTTGGATTTGGGTTCAGATCTCTTACTTTGAGAGTGCCCGAAGAATGGTGGCCTAATACTTCCATATACTTACTATTTTAATACCCTCCTTGATTTTTTTATGACATAGAATAGTCTGGTAGACATGGTTCTGCTTTTGTGAATGAGTGTTATTAAAAGTCCTGCTCTAATACCAAACCCCATTGCTAGTATACATAGTGTCCAGTCACAGGCATTTAATCTGTACTAGTCAACAATTTTTGTATTGCAGTATGAAAAGCTGACTTATATCTGTATGATTTCCTTTATCAATAGTGTTTTCAACTCTATACTGTTGTCTAAAATAATGACAGTAGTCATAATTACCTTATACCCAAGAGGAGTGATTTATAATGTGTCTATCATAAAGTGAGGGTAATGTCTCTAAGGTGAACCAGAGAAATTCATAGATAATAGATATATTAATAGAGTTTAGGGTCACCCTTAATTATAACCCTAATCTAAGAACAACACATTTTTATGCCATAGCCCTACTCAATACTACGCTCATGAAGAGATCATTGAAGATTTAGTGCTATAGCAAAATGTGAAGAGTGAAGACCGTATGGTGACTGATTATCAGAAAGACTAGCATCTAGCATCTTAAAGGCTTGTCTTAAAATAAGTAGCCAGCTAAGTGAGGCATCAACTAAATTCACACGAAAGAAGCAAACCAGTCTGTGTGATCCAAAGATTGTAAATCAAATCCAAAGAAAAGAATGGTATCACAGCTCAAATTCAGAAAAGCTGGTTTTCAGAAGTCTATGGACAAAAGTGGAAGCCCAAAATCTATTTGCAAGGTCCACATAGATAACGCCTTCAATGAATTCCCTCTAAACGCAGTCTAGGGATGTAAATTGCTTTGCTATCAGACAGAGAGCTAAAGTCGATTATGGAAGATCCAGTTAGGTTAAAATGTAATTCCTTATCATTTTATCTCCCTTTTCACCCATTTTAAAGTTATTTTAATTTTTAATATTTTCTGATTTCTTTTTTATTAACACTTTTCTCTTGTGTCTAGTCATTGTTGTTGCTTGTTTGTTTGTTTCCTGTTTCTCTTTCATATGATTATCTGTATTTGAAATCCAGGATAGGTAAATCTATAGGGATAGTATCTGGATTAATAATTACCCAAGGGAATGGCAGGGGAGGATGGAGAGCAATGGAGAGCCAACAACAATAAGCATAAGAGGAAATGTTCTGAAGTTGATTGTGGTGATGATTGAACAACTCTTCTTAACATGAATGAACAATTACATTGTATGTTTGTGAATTATATGTCAAAGAAGTAAGAATCTAGGAAAATTGGAATTCATCAAAAATGAAACATGCAAAGGTGGAAATTCTAAGTATAAGTAAGCTGAAATGTGCTGGTATTGAATATTTTGAATCAGAACATTATATGGTTTACTATGCTGAGAATGACAGATTAAAAAGGAATGATGTTACATTAATCCTCAACAAGGATATTTCAAGATTTGTCTTGAAGCACTATACTTTCTGTGATAGGATAACACCTATATGCATGCAAGGAAATTCATTAATGCAACTATTATTCAAATTTACACACCACTGACTAAAGCTAGTGATACAGAAATTGAAGAATTCTACCAACATTTTGAGTCTGAAATTGATCAAATATGCAATCAAATGCATTGATAATTATTGGTGATAGGGATTCAAAAGTTGGAGACAAAGAAGAAGGAACAAAGTTGGAAAAATAAGGCCTTGGTGATATAAATGAAATTGGAAAACACATGATGGAATTTTGTAAGACCAGCAATTTCTTCAAATGCCTTTTCAACAACACAAAATACACAATACATATGCACTTCTCCAGATGGAATACACAGAAATGTAATTGACTACATTTTTCAGAGAGATGATTAAGAAGTTTAATATCAGCAGCTAAAACCAGGGAAGGGACCAACCATGGAACAAATAATTAATTGTTCATATGTAAGTTCCAGATGAAGTTGAATAAAAGTAAAACAAATCAACAGAAGCAAATAGGTCCTTAAGGATCACCCACTTGAATTTCCAGACATCTCAAGAACACATTTGCTGCATTGAATACTAATGACAAAAGCCCTGATTCTCTGTGGAGGACATCAAGAACATCATGCCTGGAGAAAGCACCGGGTCATTAGAAAGACGATAGAGAAAGAAGAGAACACAGCGGTTGCCTTAAGAGACTCTGAATCTTTATCTTAATCATAGAATAGCTAAGGCAGACAGAAGAAATGATGAAGCCAAAGAGCTGACCCGGAAATGACAAAGGACAGCTACAAAAGACAAAGTAAAATAATTGAATGAAATTTGTGAAGGCCTAGGAATAGAAATCAATAAATAAAGGACAAGTTCAGCATATCTTAAATACAAAGAACTAAAAGATAAGATTCAAGCTTCAAGTTGCAAAATAGAAAATTGTATGAAGAAAGTATTGAGCTATATAGAAAGCATCAAAAATAGATAAGAAAAATACGCACAATTGAATCAATGGATAATATCATCATAACCCCCAAAAAGTTTGAAGTTGTCATAGATTTCTTTGTCTTTAGCTACACGATCAAAGCTCAAGGAACCAGCAGTCAAGAAATCAAATGATGCACTCATTGGGTAAATCCACTGCACAAGACCTCTTCCATGGGTTGAAAAACAAGAATGTTACTAAGGTGTACTTGACCCATGCCCTGGTATTTTCAATCAACCCATACACTTTTGAAAGTTGGATTTTTAATTTCAAAGATTGCAGAAAACTCTATGCATTTGAATAATGGTCCTGGAGAATATCAAAAAATACCATTGGTTACCAAAAGCACAATAAAACCTATCTTGGAAGAACAGCAAGAATGTGTTTTAGAGGTAAGCATGGTGAGACTTCATCTCACATACTTTGAACATTATCCAGAGAGACCAGTGCATGGAGAGAAAAACCATGCTTCATAAAGTAGCAATGCAGGAGGGTGGGGAGGAAGACCTTTGACATGAGGGATTGACACAGTGGCTGCAAGAATGATTTCCAACATAAGAACAGCTGAGAGGATGGCACGAGGGGATGTGTTTTTCTGTTGTACGTAGAGTCCCTATGAGTCAAAAGGGACTTGAGGACATCAAAAAAATGGAATATACAGGGGTTTGTGTGTGTTCATATTTATGTTTTATGCCAATTACATTTGTATTTATAATCAAATTCTTACTCATATTTATGCCAAACCTATAACCATTGAGTTGATTCTAACATGTGGGGATCTTATAAGATACAGTAGAACTGCTGAACTGCTCTATAGGGTTTAGTAGACCATAATCTTTACAGAAACAGAGTTACATTGTCTCCCATAGAATAAAAATTAGTGTGCTCAAAATGCTGGCTTTTGCGAGCAGCTGAGCATGCTGAGCACTGTGCCTCCAGGAAGATACAATTCTTCTTCCACCTTCCTTATCCAGTGTCCAACTTTCACCTGGATAGGAGGTGATTGAAAAGACCATGGCTTGGGATAGGTGCACCTTAGTCCTAAAAGTAACATCCCTGCTTTCCAGTACTTTAAAGAGGTCTTTTGCAGCAGACTTATCAATACAGTTCAGCATTTGATCTCTTGATGATGCTTCCATGAGCATTGATTGTAGGTCCAAATATGATGAAATCCTTGACAACGTCAAACTTTTCTCTGTTTATCATGTTTCCAACTGGTGTAATTGTGGAAATTGTGGTTTTCTTTACATTAATTTGTAATCCCTACTTAAGACTGCAATCCTTGCTCTTCATCAACAAGTGCTTCAAATCCTCCTCACTTTAAGCAAAGTTGTGCATCTGCATATCACACTGTTAATAAGCCTTCCTGCAATTCTGATATTGAATTATTCATATAATCCAGGTTCTCTGATTATTTGTTCAACATACAGATTGAATAAGTATAGTATGACTATACAAAACTGCCAAGCACCATTCCCAATTCCAAACCATGGTGAAGTATTCTCTTATCTGTTCACTGAGCTACATCTTGGTCCATGTGCAGGTTTCACATGAGCACAGTATAGTATTCTGGAATCCCCATTCTTCTCAAAGCTACCTGTAGTTTGTTATAACCACACGGTCAAATGGGACAAACTGACAGAAAAGTGGTGGAGGAGTTGATAGATAGATAGATAGATAGATAGATAGATAGATAGATAGATAGATAGATAATGACTGGTTGATAGCTAAATATATACACTGTTTAAACACATAAGTCAAAAAGTTTGGGTACACAGTAAAATAAACTTTCATTCAGCAAAAATACCAAAATATGAACCTACTTTTTCTTGACATCTCTTCCATCAACATCAATATACTTCCACAGGCTGGACTTCCATCTCACTAACTGTTTCTTAGGATGTTTTCCGCTCTCCAATTGACACCCCGAAATAGAGGCAGTTTTGGCATTCTCAGCAAACTCCAGACACGTTCTTCTTAAGTGATCATTGAGCGGGAGTATGGGGGACAAAAGGCAGCTGATGGAACAAGATCAGTGCTGTCCGGGGAATGGGGTGATGTTTCCCAATGAACTTCTGGACGGACAGTCCCTGCTGCAACTCAGCGTGAGCAGGGACATTATAATGCTGGTAAAAATACTCTCTACAAAATTCCTGGCCTTTTTCTTCCCAAGACAATTAATTTTCTTAAAACTCTTTCTTAATTTGTTCTTGTGATCATGCTGTGTTGTTTAAGAAACTATTGAGATGAACATGTTGGAATCCTACGAAATAATCTCCAGAACCATCAGAGCAAACTTCACGGCCTTGATTTTAATCAGCCCCACAGAACCTCCTGAAACCACTATTTTGATTGGGAATTTTTAAAAATCATCCTAATGGGATTAATCCACCACTTTGCCTGTTGGTTTGTCATACTGGGGTGGCTTGTGTGCTGTTGTGATGCTGAAACATAGGCTGCTGGTAATTTCCAATACCAGCAGGATGACTCCAAGTTTCAGTGCAGTTTCCAGACTAAGAAAAAGCAATGATGAATGACAAGGCTCCCCACTTCAGAAGAAGCTGCTAAAAACCTTATGCATAGCTTCAAAGCATTTTCCAGTGCTGAAAGCCTGGGCAAAGGAAGCACAGCCTTGTCAGAGATATTGCCAGCAGGTCTAAGGGCACTCAAATGTGACTGAAGAGGAGATGATTTCTTAGGGAGTTGGGTTAAGCCTGTGAGAGGGGAGCCATTTGCTAATGAGGCATGACTCAAAGTCAAGAAACAACTGTTAAAATCTTCTAATGATTGGAACTTTGAATGTGTGAAGTATGAATTTAGGAAAATTGGAAGTGGTCAAAATGAAATGGGATACATGAAGATCAATATCCTAGGCATTAGGGAGCTGATATAGGCTAGTATTGGCCATTTCGAATCAGAAAAGCATCTGATTTACTGTGCCAGGAATAGCACAATTAACAGGTATAGCGTGGTATTCATCATCAGAAAGGATCTTGCTAAATCCATCATAAATGCAATGCTATCTGTGATCAGATTATAGAAAATTATGTCTATCAGCCTTTGAGGAAATCCAATCAATACAACTATCATTCAGCTTTATGAACCAAGCACCTGTGTGTGTCTGTGTGAGTCTTTAATCACTGTGATTGTTGGTGTTCCCTGCCACAGCTACTTCATATCTTCTGTGCTATAAACATAAAGACAAATTTAAACAATTTACTCAGGGGAGAAGAGAAAAAGAGTGCTTAGAAGTAAGGCCTGGCATTTCTATTTTCCTTTCAGGAAGCAAGCTCTCTGAGAGATGCTGGAGACAGGTTCCACAGGAAGCCTTGTGCTCGGTGGCTGCATGGCTATCTTTCTTCCACAATGGACTGATGGCTGTTAACAGCTTGTAGTAACAAGACTCCATTATTCCCAGAACATAGCATCTCAGAAGGATTCCCAGCCACCCCGAGGTTGCAGAGACTACCATTTAGTAGCAGCTTTGTAAGGCATGGACACCTGACACGGGATGAAAGTAGAGGATCCAGCCCTGGGGAGGCAGTGCGTTTTCCCTTTCAAGTTTCTGAACTTTTCTAGGTCGCTGGAGGTCCAAACCACAGAACCAAGGAAACTCAAAAGGAAAACAACAAAAAGAGCTACAAATCAAAAGAGCCCTCTCCACTGCACAGCTCCTGCTGCTGTGCTTTCATGGCACACCCGCATCTCCTGAATGGACAGCCGTACCTCAGCTTCCTCATACAAAGTCAACTCATTGTAGTGAGCAGTGTGTACAACTTGCAAAGGAGCGGCGCTGGCTGCTGGCTCAATTCTCCACTTTGTGTCACTCTCCCCACATTCCTTTAGGTTCTTTTTATCCCCTTTGGAGAACAGGGGGCCCACAGCAGGTTATTTCTCCTTTCACTTCTTCGTGACTCTCAGACCTGTATATGCTCAGGCTCCCCATGGAAGCTAGCCCACAAATGAGATCTTTCTTTGCCACTCACTACACAGGTCCTCTTTCATTCTTCTGCGTCCCTCTCTTCTGCTAATTTCAGTAAGTTATTTATGTTAAGCAAAATTCTCTAGGTTGTAGGAAAGCAAAATCTATTTGCTATTAGTGAATTTCAAATTCCAGAACGTGTGGAACTGTGGTAATTCACAAAAGCTACGGTGAGGTGGGAAACAAATCTGGGTTTTGCAGGGCCTAAACAATGAGTGAGAGCTTGTCTTTTTGTTTCTAAAGGCAAAATAATGTATAAACAAAGGTCTTTATTGGGAGTGATTGTAATCAGAACTAACTATAATGTTTCAAATGTTGACAAACCTAGAAAAATAACCTGATATTTTAATTAATTGTCTGATACACTTTTGTAATAGTACTTCCCTACCTTTTTTATCTACTTGCTCTTTTATCACCTCTTCATGTGATAATTTCCTAGTGTAATTTTTTATGGGAATAAAAAGAAAAATTTATTACTAAGTCAGCAATATAGTAAACATTTGTACTCATCATTTTCAATATTGATTTATATCTGTATTAATATAGGAATTCTGAAATTAAGGCATACATTTTAATTTAGGAAATTCTCACTATTTCAAATTTGTACATTAAATCAAGTGGCCCTGGCTTTCTCCTGCAGATTCTGGGAACTCCTGATTTCCTCCCTGGAAGTGGGACACAGTTTCTGCTTCACATTCCTGTTGACAAGCAACATGGAGACACCCTGATGGAGCCAAAGGCCTGGAGCTGGAGGAACCACATGGAGACCCACACTGACACTAAGATGCCACCACCATCTGTGGATCCACAAGACTTTCCACCCACTTGCCTGTGATCTTACTGCTTCGACATCATTGACTGTGTTGCTGGAGTCTGAATTGTAATTTAGAGACTGGTATCAGACATATTGGCTAATATTGAACTTATGAACTTGACCTGAACTGGGATGAGATGTTTTCTCGATATACAATTGCTCTTACATATAAAGCTCTTTCTTATATACATGAGTCTCCCTGAATTTGTTTCTCTAGCCAACCCAGATAACACAATAATTAAGTATTAGAACATCTCAATAATGCAATACAATTATTTTATTCAACTCTATATGTGGGTGCATATTTTTTGCGAATATCAGCCTTAAATCTTGACTTCCTCCTTTGTAGTTCATCCTTCGTCCACTTACTTCTCTCAAAAAGTAGCATTTGATTTCCAGCAGCATAGCAGCCTAACCAGATAAGCTACAACACACAAGTAAGGAAAGGAAACAAATATAGATGATAATACTGGAACCCTAAAGTAAAATTTACATTGAAGTGCTGTGTTAGGCTAGATTGTGGTGAGAAACAAATTCAGTGACAATTACATATGTATAAGAAAAGTTTTATATAAACGAGTAATCTTATCGGAAAAGAAGGCATCCCAGGCCAGTCAAATCCACAAGGCAAATGAAAGCCAGAGCCCTCTTCAGACTGACAAAGCTGCAAGCTGACGATATGGAAAGGTCAACTATGAAGCAGAAAGACCACAGGATGGTGGGTGCACAGTAGCATGGATCCAAGATCAGTGGGAAAATAGCAGGGCACTGGCAACTCTAAGAATCCAGCAGTCCTCATGGGGCTACCCCTGGAAGCAGGGTCCCAGCAGGCAGGAAGGTGAAAGGGCAGAACGAGAAAAGGAAGTTACCAGTTTCTTCTAATAAGATGGCCAGACCGACCCCCAAGGAGACATCATCAAAGTGTGATCTGATTGACAAGTTAGACACTATCCCTACACTTTTGTAAAAATTCAAGTTCACATAAAATCATATAACTATCACAACAGTGATCCATATTAAAGCAGTCCTCGATTTTCATCAGCAAGTGCTTCAAGTCTTCCTTACTTGGAGCAAGCAAGACTGTGTCATTTCACAGCTTTGATTGTTAACAGATCTTTCACCAATAGGGAACATCATGATAAAATGAGGGGAAAAAATGAAGCTGTCAAGAATTTCATCTAGCTTGGATCCACAGTCAATGCTAAAGGAAGCAACAGTCAAGAAATAAAACAGCACATTGGACTTGGTAAATCTGCTGCATGAGACCTCTTTCAAGTAGTGAAAAACAAGAAAATTACTTTGAGGACTAAGGTGCACCTGATCCAAGCCATGGTATTTTCGATCACCACACATGCATGTGAAAGTTTGACGTTGAAAAAGAAGACCAAGGAAGAATTGGTGCATTTGAATTATGGTGCTGGTAAAAAATATTGAAAGAACCATGGACTCCAATAGAACAAACAAATCTGTCTTGAAAGAATTGGAGTCAGAATGCTCCTTAGAAACAAGGATCATGAGTGAGACTTCATCTCACATACATTGGACGTGTTATCAGGAGATACAAGCCTCTGGAGAAGGACATCATGCTTGATAAAGTGGAAGGACAAGAAAAGAGGAAGATGGAGATGGACTGATACAGTGGCTGCAACTATGAATTCAAACATTACAAATAGCATAGGACCGGGCTCTGTTTTAGCCTATTGTACACAATGATTCAGAAGCCGCTCAACAGCACCTAACAACAACAATGTGACACACACACACAGAAGATAAAGAAAATAGTCATGTATTGATCATAAGAAGAAATTAAATAAAAACTATAAACAAGGAGACAAGTGAGTAGTGAATTGTGAACTGGTCTGGCACAGTGTGATGATTTTGAACTTTTACACACACCGTTCTAATTGGACCTGATAGAAACTGCTCATCCAGGACTGTCTCAGTGCCCATGCTCTTAACCAAAAAGTTGTGATCTCCCATTATTTACCACCCTTCTCAGTCACCATAACTGTGGCCATTTTCCACTGTCACCAACCCACCTGGCTGCTGGCTCCACCCCCCCTACACATCTGTTTTGCTTAAGGTCAGAGGCCTGTCCTTATAGAACAAGTTCTGGGTACACACCAAACTCTTTTATGAAGATACTTGATTACCAGAGAAAGACACACAAAGAAGTCAACTGCAAAAAGAGTGAGAGAATCCTTGGAGGAAAACTTCCCAAACTTAATGAAGAAAAACCAGGCAACCATTCAGGAGGCTGAAAGAACACCAACTAGACTAAATCCCAAGAAGAAGTCACCAAAGCACATAATATTTAAACTATCCAACTTTGAGGAAAAGGAGAAAATCATGAAAGCAGCTAGAGAAAAACAGGCAGTCACATATAAAGATTTCCAAATAAGAATGTGCTCAGACCTATAAGCAGACACTATGAAGAAGAGGAGAAAGAGGAATAACATATTCCAAAAATTGAAGGAAAATAATGCAAACCCAAGAATACTCTATGCAGCCAAATTAACTATCAAGATAGATGGAGAAGTAAGAGTCTTCCCAGATAAGGAAAAATTCAAAGAATACATTAAAAGAAACCCAGCCCTTCAAAAGATCCTTGGCAACCCAGCATAAGCAGCAGAACAGCACTCACAGAGCACAAAAAGAGACCACCATACAACAACCCCACCCAGTGGGCAGCAAAGAAAAAACAGCCCACAAGACAGCACTGGCTTAAGGGTGGAAAGAAGTCAAGAAGGAAACACACACACACACACACACACACATAACACTAATAAGAAAAAGAATTAGGAAAACACCCAACACAAAAGGTATAAGATGACATCACAGAGTCCACAGATGGAGGTAATAACCCTTAATATCAATGGTCTGAACTCAAGCATTAAAAGGCTGAGGCTACCAGACTGACTTAAAAAACACAACCCATCAAGCAGCTGCCTACAGGAGACACATCTCAAGATTACAGACAAAAATAGGCTGAGAATCAGTCAGGATTAATATAGCACCGATGAAACATACAGCTTTCCTCCAGTTCTTTAATGCTTCCTCCCCCATTCCCACCCCTCCCCCACTATCATGACCCTAATTCTACCTTAAAAATCTGGCTAGACCAGAGCATGTACATGGGTACAGATAAGAGCTGGAAACGCAGGGAATATAAGACAGACAAACTCCTCGGGACCAATATTAAGAGTAGCCATACCAGGAGGGGAAGGGGGAGATGTGGGGAGAAAGGGGGAACCGATCACAATGACCTACCAATAACCCCTTCCCAGGTGGATGGACAATGGACAAGGGGGTAATGGGAGACACGGGACAGTGCAAGGCAAGAAATAATAATAATTTATGACTTAACAAAGGTTCAGGAGGGAGGGAGGGGAGGAGAGGGGAAAAAATGAGGGCTCAAGTAGAAAGAGAATGCTTTGAAAGTGATTATGGCAACATATGTACAGATGTGCTTGACACAATGGATGCATGTATGTGTTGTGATTAGAGTTGTACGAGCCCCCAATAAAATTATTTTTTAAATAAGCTGATAAACAAAGGCTGAAAAAATATATACCAAGCAAACAGCAATTCAAAAAAAAAAAAGACAGGGGTTGCAATCCTAATCTCAGATAAATTTGACCTCAAAGTGCAAATGATAAAAAGATGAAGAGGGACACTATATAATTCTGAAGGAAAGTGTAGACAAAGAACCACTAAGCATTTTATATACACATTTCCGGAATGAGAGACCCATTGAATGCATCAATCAAACGCTCCAAAAGATAAAAAAAGAAATCACAGTCTCAACAATTATAGTAGGTGACTTTAATACATCGTTCTCTGAGAAAGATAGATCATAGGAAAAGAAACTCAACAAAGAGGCTACAGATTAAAACACTACAATCTGACCTGATAGAGCTCTCCACCCAAATACAAAAATTTAAAAGTTAACATTATGTTCATGCCCACATGGCACATTTTCAAAGATAGACCACATCCTGGGATATAAGTCGAATCTGCACAAATTTAAGCACATTAATATCATATAGACCTCTCTCTCTGACCACTGTGCTATAAGACTGGAAATAAACAAAAGGAAGGTGAAGAAAACAAGGACAAATGATTGGAGGATGAATAACTCTTTATTGCAAGGGGTGTGTGTACTGACCTAGATCAGAAATGAAATTAGGAAATTTCTAGAAACCAATGAGAATGAGAAGATGTACCAAAACATATGGGACACTGCAAAGGCAGTTATCAGAGGAAGTTTCATTGCAATACATGCACACATGAGAAAGAGAGACTTATGATTGATATGCTGACACAAAATTTATAGCAATTAGAGCAGAGTCAACAGGATAATCTGACTAATAGCAAAAGAAAAGAAATAATAACATTCAGGGTGGAGATTCAGGAGAGGAAAAATAATAAACCTATGGAAAAAATTAATGCAGCTAAAAGTTGGTTCTTTAAAAGGATACAGAATCAACAGACCGCTGGCAAACCTAACCAAAGAAAGAAAGGAACAAATTTTAACAGCAAGAAAGAAGGGACATTACAACAGACCCTAATGAAATCAAATGGATAATTATATAGTACTAGGAAGGATTGTACTCCAATGAACTCAACAATTTGGAAGACATGGGCAAATTTTTGGAAAAACAATACCTCCCTAGACTATCAACGATGGACATCAAGAATCTCAGCAGACCCATAGCAGAATAGACAAGGTTATCAAGGGGTTACCAATAAAATAATCCCCTGGTCCAGATGGCTTCACAGGAGAATTCTACCAAGTATCCAGGGAAGAATTAACACCAATCCTATACAAGCTATGCCAGAGCATAGATAAAGATGGCAAACTCCTGATCTCTTTCTATGAAGCTAGTGTAACTCTGATACCGAAACTGGACAATGATCCCACAAGAATTCAGAACTACAGACCAATATCTCTAATGAACATCGATGCAAAAATCCTTAACAAAACATTGGCCAATAGAAAACAGAAATATATAGAAGAAATAATTCACCACAGCCGAGTGGGATTCATACCAGGGATGTAGGGATGGTTCAACATAAGAAAGGCCATTAGTATTTTTGGCCACATTGACAGGAAAAATTATAAGAACCACATGATGAAACCAGTAGATGCAGAAAAAGCATTCAACAATATACAACACCAATTCCTGTTTAAGACATTCAAGAAGATAAGAATGGAAGGAAAACTCCTAAGATAACACAAGCTATATATGAAAACCAACAGCCAACGTGGTAGTCAGTGGAGAATAGATGAAACAATCCCCCTGAAAAAGGTGAACAGACAAGGATGCCCTTTGTCCCTATTCTTATTTAACATCATACTGGAGTTCTTATCTAATAGCATAAGGCAAAGAAAAGATATCAAACGCATTTGCCAGGGGAAGGAAGAGGTGAAACTATCGTTAGTAGCAGAGGATATGATTTTATAAATGAAAAATCCTAAACGCTCCATAAGGGGAGTACTGGGAGCAATTGAGGAATATGACAGAGTGGCATGATTCAAGGTCAACAAACAGAAGTCTATTGGACTGCTATACATATCAAACAAGACCACAGAAGAGGGTGGTACCCTTCACAATAGCCAAGTACAAATTGAAATTTCTAGGTATAGATATGACTAAAAAAATCAAAAGATTTGTATGAGGAAAACTACAGAACACTATAACAAGAAACCAAGGTGACCTCAAAAAGTGAAGACTATCCCATGCTCATGGATTAAAAGACCCAATATAGTAAAAATGTCAATTTTTCCCAGGGCATTATATGTAATTCTGACACAATTACCATCATCTTTCTACAAAAAAAAAAATTGGAAAAAAATGATTACCAACTCCATATGAAGCGAAGCCCAGAATTAGCAGAGAACTCCTCAAGAAGAAGGACAGAGTGGGAGGGCTTGCTTTAACAAACTTTAACATATATTATACAGCCACAATTGTCAAAACCGCATGGTATTGGTATAATGACAGATACTCAGACCAATGGAAAAGAACTGAAAACCCAGAAATAAAATCATCAGCATACAGACAACTGATCTTTGGCAAGGGCCAAAAAATATCAAATGAGAAGCAGATGCCCTCTTCAACAAGTGGTGCTGGAAAAAAAAAAGTGGTTAACTATCTGCAGAAAAATGAAGCAAGACCCTAACTCACTCAATGTACAAGAATAAATTTAAGGTGGATCACAAACCTCGAGGTAAAACCACAAACTATTAGGGCCATCAATGAGGAAATTGGTACAAAACTTTGGTGCAAGGAATACATAGGTTATCAGGAATAGGAATGGACACAAATACAGATGAGTCACAAATTGATAAGTGGGATACACTGAAGATAAAACATCTGTGTACATCTAAAGAATTCAGGAAGAGAGTAGTAAGAGAGCCCACAGACTGGGAAAACATCTTTAGCAATGGCACGTCAGACAAAGGCCTTATTACTAAAATCTATAATCCTCTGCTAACTTCCAAAAAGAAAAAAACAAATTACCAACTGTGGAGGTGGTCAAAGGACCTGAGCAGAAGTTTCACAGGAGCAGAAATCCGAATGGCCAATAAACAAAATAAACATATGAGAAAATGTTCCCAATCATTAGCCATAAGTGAAATAAAAATTAAAATAACTATCAGATACCACCTAATACCCTCGAATATAGCGCAATTCAAAAACTCAGAAAGCAACAATTGTTAGAGGGGCTGTGGTGAGACAGGAACTCTCATCCACTGCTGGTGGACCTGTAGGTATGTACAGCCACTATGGAAATTGATTTGTTGATATCTAAAACAGATGGAAATTGAGCTACCATACAGTCCAGCAATCCCCCTACTGGGCGTATACCCCAAAGAGCCAAGAAACAAACCACGGCCAGACATCTGTGCTGCAATATTCATCGTGGCACATTTCACAGTTACAAGGACTTGGAAACTCCTCAAATTTCCATAACTGTGATATATATATATATATATATATATATATATATATATATATATATATACACACACACACACACACACACACAATGGAGCATTATTCATCCCTAAAAAGCAGTGATGAACACATGAAGCACATCACCACATGGGAAGAACATGGAGGAAATTATGCTAAGCAATGGAAGCCAAGCACAAAAGGACAAGTACAACATTAGTCCGCTGAGGTAAGCTTAAAAATGCAAAATGGCTACAGGGAAAAACTACTGCCTACATACATTCCTGGGATGAGGCCCAGGTAATACGGCAGGGACCAGAACTAATCCAGGGATACATATGGTAGCCAACTAAAAAGGCCAGGGAAGATATGGGTAGCTGGGGAACAGGGCACTAACTCATCCAGGGGGAGGGTGTTGTGTATATCTCTATAGGGAAAGAGGGACCAGACTTCAAACCGGTGCTCCAAGACATGAATGCAACATACAGGCATGAACAGGGAACAAATTGAGAGGTCTGAGGGGCTGGCCCCAATCCCAACTACATGGACACACACACTCCCTGCCCTCCAGAATTCACTTGAGAGGACAGCACTGAAGCTGTAGCTCAGGGAGAGGGACAAGTCTGATCAGAGCACATAGGAGCATATGAAGAGGGAGGAAGAGAGAGTGGAGCACATCCTGACCCACCAAGCCCTGAGGATGATATTAATTCTCAGGGTAGCTAATGCACAGAGAGGACCATAGGGCTGGCCCCACTATGAGACACAATGCCCCTCACTGACCCATAGCACTACGGGGGACAACACTGGAGACTGTGGGAATGGTGCCCGATCTGACCCCACCACACTGAGGCGAAACACTAAGGGCACACAACAGAACAGCAAGGGGATCAGAGCAACAAAGTCCCCAGGGAATACAAAAAATAGACTTTGGGTCCAGGAGGTGGTACCCCATCAGACTCAACCAACTGGAAAGCACTTCTAAAGGTCAACAAACAGACTTTGAACTATTTAAAGGTTTTTATTTTCTTTTCATTGGATTTTTGTTGTTGTTGTAGTATTTTCTTTGTTGTTTTGCTTTGCTCTATCTTGTTTTCGTGTATATTATTATCTCTGCAAGTCTATCTAGATAAGGTAGGTGGGATAAACAATCTGGAGGAGAAAACAATGGGACTAAGAGTTCCGGGATGACATGGAAGAGGAGGAGGCGGGGAAAGTAAGTGGGTGTTACCAAATCCAGGGACAAGGGAACTACAAGTGATCTAAAATTAATGGCAAGGAGGTTGTAGGAGGCCTTGAAAGTTTTTATCAAGGGCAATGTAACCAAGAGGAATTACTGAAACCCAAATGAAGACTGAACATGATAGGAAGACAAGAGGAAAGTAAAAGGAAATAGAGGAAAGAACTAGGAGGCAAAGGGCATTTATAGAGACCTAAAAACAGGCAGGTACGTATATAAATATATTTATATATGACAGTGGGTAAATAGATTTATGT
This sequence comes from Tenrec ecaudatus, assembly GCF_050624435.1. Lineage (NCBI taxonomy): Eukaryota > Metazoa > Chordata > Mammalia > Afrosoricida > Tenrecidae > Tenrec > Tenrec ecaudatus. The sequence goes on along the minus strand of NC_134531.1, from coordinate 175,738,285 downwards.
GCATTTTACAGGTTTAATATTAAGGTAGCAGATGGACATTGAGCCTTTACTCAAGTACTCCTTCAATGCAAGAACACTTTGTTCTATTAACCTGACATTCCATTATGCTCACCTTCCCAACATGATCGCTGAAGACAAATGTGGTGAAGCAAATGTGTACATAAATGTGTGCATAAGCAAATGTGGTGAAGAAAGCTGATGGTGCCAGGCTATCAAAATATATAGTGTCTGTGGTCTTAAAGGCTTCAAGATAAACAAGTGGCCATCCATCTGGGAAGTAACAAAGCCCACATGGAGAAGCACACCTGTCTGTGTGATCAGGAGGTGTCAATAGGATCAGGTATCAGACATCAAAGACACAAAACAAAAAAATCATATCATTGTGAATAAGGGGGAATGAAGAGTGGAGACCCAAAGCCCATCTGTAGACAACTTGACATCCCCTAATGAGTCAGTCGGTGTGTAGTATAGCACTGATGAAACACTTAACTTTCTTCTATTTCTTTAATGCTTCCCGCTCCCTCCCTCCCCACTATCATGACCCCAATTCTACCTTACAGATCTGGCTAGACCAGAGCATGTACACGGGTACAGATAAGAGTTTGAAACACAGGGAATCCAGGACAGATAAACCCCTCAGGACCAATATTGAGAGTAGCCATACCAGGAGGGCAAGAGGAAGGTGGGAGGAGATAGGGAGAAGTGATCACAATGATCTATCTATACCCCCTCCCAGGGGGATGGGCAACAGAAAAGTGGGTGAAGGGAGACATCAGACAGTGGAAGACATGAAAAATATATATAAATTATTAAGGGTTCATGAGGGAGGGAGTGGGGAGGGGGGGAATGAGAAGCTGATACCAAGGGTTCAAGTAAAAAGAAAATGTTTTGAAGATGATGAGGTCAATACAAATGTGTTGATTGTGGTAAGAGTTGTATGAGATTAGGAGAGGAGATGGGTCAGTCAGGGTGCGAGGTAGTACCGATGAAGAACACAGCTTTCCCCCAGATTCTGGATGCTTCCTCCCCCCAACTACCATAATCCGAATTCTACCTTGCAGGGCTGGATAGGGCAGAGGTTGTACACTGGTACATATGAGGGCTAGAGGCACAGGGAATCCAGGGTGGATGATACCTTCAGGACCAAGGGTGTGAGGGACGATGCTGAAAGAGTGTAAGGTGAGTGGGTTGGAAAGGGGGAACTGATTACAAGGATCCACATGTGACCTCCTCCCTGGGAGAGGAACGGCAGAAAAGGGGGGGAAGGGAGACTCCGGATAGAGCAAGATATGACAAAATAACGATGTATAAATTACCAAGGGCACATGAGGGAGGGGGGAGCGGGGAGGAAGGGAAAAGAAAAAAGAGGACCTGATGCAAAGAGCTTAAGTGGAGAGCAAATGCTTTGAGAATGATTGGGGCAGGGAATGTATGGATGTGCTTTATACAATTGATGTATGTATATGTATGGATTGTGATAAGAGTTGTATGAGTCCCTAATAAAATGTAAAAAAAGAAAAGGAAAAAAAAAAGAAAAGTTAAAACAAAACCAAAAAAAAGAGTTGTATGTGCCTCCAATGAAATTATGTTTAAAAAGAAAAAAAAAAGATTGAGCTCTGATATTTTTACCTAATACCACATAAGCAAGAAAGTAATTGAATGATGATATAAAGTTGTAAGAGAAAAAAAAACTGAAAACTAATCATTATATGCCAGAAAAATACAGTAAGAAATTAAAATATTTTCAGATAAACCTAAATTAAGAAATTTTTTGAAAACAGCAACAACAAACAAACAGAAAAAACTTGCAAGAAATACTAAAGGGTAAGTAAAGGAAGACAGAACAATGTAAGACATGACAAAGTAATAATAATTTATAAGTTATCAAGGGTTCATGAGGGAGCAGGGTGGGGAGGGAGGGGAAAAACTGAGGAGCTAATACCAAGGGCTCAAATAGAAAGCAAATGTTTTGAGAATGATGACTGAAATAAATATACAGATGTGCTTGAGAAAAAGAGAAAGAAATACTTAAGGGAATTATTTGGACAGAGAACTAACAACAACACACGAAACCTTGAGAGAAGCATACATATTACAATTTCATCCAGAAACGAACCCAAAGATAGGAGTATCCACAGGAACATAAATGCACAAGGTTAAAAATAGGGAATCCAAAGTATCAATTTGTAAAAGAAGACCAGTGCACAGCAAAAGGGAAGGAGTAAAATGTGAAATTATAGAACTTTCAAATGAAGAGACTGTCAAAAAAATTTCAAGATAGAACAGACTACTTTCAACTTTGAGAGCAATTAATGAATTACAAAATATCTTCCAAAATTAATAAAACTTCTTATCAAAATAAAAAAGGAAACCCACAAATATTTATTAAAAATAGCAATCAAGAAAATATAAAAATCCATAGGCAAGAGGAAACTAGCACAGAAAATACTATAGAACAAAGATGTCAGCAGCATCTCACACAAATAAAATAAAATGAATTAAATGTGCTAGTCAACAGTTGGAGAATAGAACAATGAATAAGAAAACAGGATCCATAAATATGCAAGGGGAAATTCTTTATTTGAAATCATTTTATTGGGGGCTCTTACAGCTCTTATCACAATCCATATATCCATTCACTGTGTCAAGCACACCTGTACATATGTTACCATTATCATTTTCAAAACATTTTCTTTCTACTTGAGCTCTTGGTATCAGCTAATTTTCCCCCTCCTCCAGCCTCCCTTCCACATGAACCCTTGATTATTTATAACTTTTTCATGAAGAGACTATTTTTATGCATAAAAATAAAAATAGACCAGAAATCAAATGATATAAAAAATAGATCAAGCAAATGGCTCAAAAAAGTGAGAGTGACAACATTAATTTCTGATGAAATAGATTTTAAGGCAAAGACTACCATGAGAGAAGGATGGACATTATATAACTATTAAAATATGACCAAACAAGAAGACATAGTATCTATGTAATGAGTTAAATAGCCCACATTTGCATAAATAAAACTATAGCAGAGTTGAAAAGAGAAATAGACAACTCCACAATAGTAGGAGATTTTAATAAATCACTTTCTATGAAGGATAGAATGTCCAGAAAGAAACCCAACCAAGACAAATAAGAACTAAGGAACAAAATCAACCCACTTGACCTTACAGACATGCCACCTAACGAGAGTACAATATGTATTCTATTCCATCATAATTGAACATTCTCCCTATGTGATCATTTGGTAGACAGGCCACAAAGAAAGCCTCCACGAACTCATAAACATTGTAAACTTACAAGGTATCTTCTCTGATCACAATGTTATAAAATTAGAAATCAGCAATAGGCATATCAAGGGGAGCTTGAAATCAAAATACAAAGACACTGAATAACATCCTCCTTTAAAAATACTGGGTAACAGAAGAAAAAAATTTTAAATCATTTTATTGGAGGTTCTTACAGCTCCTATAACAATCTTACAATCATATTTGTACATATGTTACCATCATTATTTTCTGACATTTACTTTCTATTAGAGCCCTTGGTATCTGCTACTCTTTCCTCCCCTCCCCACGTGACCCCTTGGTAAATTATGGTTCTTTTCATATCTTACATGGACTGCTGTGTCCCTTCCACTACGGTTTCTTCCTAACGCTTCTCCCACCTTCCCCCTACCCTCCTGGTATCACTACTCCCCTTTCTGTTCCTGAGGGGTGTATCTGACCTGGATTCCATGTCTGGTGAGCTCTTATATGTACCTGTGTACATGCTCCGGCCTTTAAATGACATAAATTCCTTAAATCAAACAAAAATGAAAAGACAACATACCGAAAGCTTTGAAACACACCAAAGACCAGACTCAACAACCTGGCACAATATCGCCAACAATTAGAAAATAGAGTAGTAAAATAAGTCTACAAAACACCAGAAGAAAAGAAATAATAAAAAATAAAGTAGAAATGAATGAAACAGAAAGCAGAAAAACAATAAACATAATCAACAAGACTAGAAACTGGGTCTATGAAAGGATTCATAAAGTCAGCAAACTACTGAAACAAAAGCAAAACCTCAACAAAATAAGAAATCTTAAACAAAGAAACAAAAGCAAATACTCGAATAATAAAAATAATAAATTATATGGATAATATCACAACAAAATCAACAGAAATAAAAAGAGTAATAACAAAATATGAAGAACTATCTTCCAATATATTTGAAAATCTATAGGAAATAGACTAGTTTCTAGAAACACAATTCCCATACTTGATCTTAGCCAAAAGGCCCAAAAGTGATAGAAACAAAATACCTAAATAAATTCACACAGACTGAGATAGAAAATATAGACAGGCCCATGAGAAAAGAAATAAATGAAAAGATCAGAAGTCTCCCTCTAGCAAAAAAAAGACCTTATCCAGGTGGCTTCACTGGGGATTTCTAACAAACATAAAGAATCATTCACACCAATTCCCTGAAACTCTCCAGATCATAGAAAATGAGGGAAAACTTCTGAACTCATTTTATGAAGCAACCATAACCTGATACTAAAGCCAAGCGAAGACACCACTCAGAGAGCAAATCCCTGATCCATAACCCTCGTGAACACAAATGCACAAATTCTCAATGAAATCCTACTCAATAGAATCCAAGACTGCATTTTTAAAATACATCATGACCTCATGGAATTCATACCAGCAGTACAAGGGTGATTTAATATTAGAAAGACAAACAGCATTGTGAATAGTGCTGCAATGAACAAAGGTATACAAATATTTATTCATGTTATTGCACTTATTTCACTAAGATATACATTTAGTAATGGGAAATAGAAATACCCTCTAATCCAACAATCCCATCAGTCACAATAACAAAAAAGGTGGAAGCAATCTAATTGTCCATCAACGAACGAAGGAATAAACAATGATACACACAATGGAATACTACACACTGTTGAAGAATAATGATGAACCTGGAGAACACTCCATAACACTCATGAATCTAGAAAACACCTTGGTGGATGCTGTCAACCAATCACCAAGAAACAAATATAGTTTGAGACCACTAATGTAAGTCAAGAAAAGGTTTCCACTCAAAAAGAAGCCTTTACTTATTTATTGTTAGCACTAGTGAAAGGAGGGGAAAGAGGATAAATTACTAATGAAAGAATGGACACATTTTAACTTGGACTAGGAGAAAGGCAATCTACAATGAGAAAGGCCAGCAAAATACCAGCAAGGCAAAGAAAGACACTAGGAGGAGGTAGAGTTGAGAGTATTAAAGACAAAGGAAGTAAATTATATTTTTTAGAGTACTGAAATAACATCAATAATAACAATCTACAAATGGATACATAGACATATAGACTGAACAGGTGTGGGAAGAACAATGTGATTATATCCATCAATGTATATGTGTGTGTTTGATAGAGGATGTTCCTATATGTTTATTTGTATGCTGCAAATATATATATATATATATATATATATATATATATATATATATATATATATATATATATATATATATATATATATATATATATATAAACAGTAAGTGAAATTGAGAAAACCCCTTAGACATAATTAAACACTGTGAAGAACTAAATCACTGAGCCTGGGGACTCAGGAACATTTTCGTGAGAGATATCTATTGGCGTAACATAGTCCAAAATGAAGATGCTCTATGTCCTTCTTTGATGAGTAGAGACTGGAGTCTTAAAAGCTTGTGAGCAATCATGTAGGGTCTGACTATTGCTCTCTCACTATCTGGGACAGAGTGAAAAGGTGTCAAGCTCAAGGAAACAATTACTGCAGTGGACTTTTGGATCCCATGCATCTTAACCTCCATTACTCAGAGACCAGAAGAACTAGATAGTACCCAGCTACCATTACAGACAGCTCAGAAAGGGTTCATAAAAGAAGGTCCTGAATAGAATGGGAGAAACATGCGGAACAAAGAGGCTTAATAGATAGAAATTGATGGAACTCCAGACTATGGTCCTTAGTCATTCTTCAGGCCTGGAACAGAACTCACCTCCATGGCTAAATTTTCCATGAGACAGTCGATAAAATGAACAATAACAGTAGGGAAGTCTACAAAACCATTCAAGATCAAAAGGACAGCATTTGCCCAAGGACGAAGTTCAGAAGGAAACAAGGAAACCAGAGACTGTTTGAGGAAGTGGGATGAATGCCGTGACATGTGGATTGCCACCAAGATATGGGATAAAATGTAAATTACTTGTAAATGGAAAACTAATTTGCACTGTAAACGTTTACATAACTCACGATCTAAAACATTTAAGTATATAAATAAAAATATATGTAAGGTGAAATAGAATGGTATTATTTATCAAATACTTCCCACATGCCACCTGTGCAGCTGCATAATGGATATTGAAAGAACCGTCTCTAAAAAATCTCGGAAGGCTTTATCCACTGGCAGAAGATTTAAGTCGGTATTTGAGAGAAAATGAGGAAATCTTACATAATTTGGCAAGTTTCATCAGCTATCCCATCCAATGTTCATTCTAAAAACACACACTGAGTTTTTTATGTCCAAAACTCAAATTAATATATTATACATTTGTAGAATGGGGAGATGTAAAAGAGGCTATTGAAATAAATAAAACGAAACCCCAAATTGGAAGAATGTCATCCTCATATTTTAGAAGCACTGCATTGTTAGGGAACCTCACTGTGTCAAGTGACCAGCTTCACCCTTTTAGAAGTGTCTAGGTTTTCAGAACTTTAAAAGACCATTAAGTCCTTCCTTAGAAATGTTTTTTATTGGCACAAAATTTGCATATCATACAATTGAATAATTCAGTCATTGAATCATATCAAGGGGAATTGTACAATCAGCACCACATATATCTTAGAGACCACCCCCCCATGGTTAAATCGCCTTTCAAAGGAGTTGCGCAATCACAAGGCGATCTAGTGCTCCCTCCCCACTCCTGCCTTATTTACTCCTGAAATCCCCTTTCCCTTCCTCTCGCCCATTCCCAAATCCTGCAACACCTTGTATCGGTGATACCATTGTACCTCCACTCCTCCTGTGCGCCTTCACAGTGTTTCCGTCTAGCCGTTGCAAGGGAGGGTATCTGCACCCCAACCAACAATACAGGAGAGATCAGGGCTAGGAAAAAGTAACCGGCAGAAGACAATCCAACCAAGATTACATTCCATAAAAGTGAATTGGCAACATCTGCTCCATCTACTGTAGATAAACAGTGAACTATTTTCCATCTCATTAACTGAGAGGATGAGATATTAAATCAACCCCAGGGGCCTCGTGCTTTGTTATCACATTTAAGCCTTGCCCCAGACTGCTGCATTAGCTAATCTGTGTAATGGTTTACAGTCTACAATCCTAGATAATTCCTCTCTCTCTTTCTGTCATTCACAGGCACAGATATGCACTAGTGTGTGCATGCGCATGCACACACACATCCCCAAAGGGCTTAACAATAAAAGTTTCTGCTTAATCCAACTGTCTATCTAATTAGTAGTCACTTAGCTTAAATTAGCAACCATGTCTTCAAATGTGATGTATGATACCTGTAGGTCTCCAAACAGTATTCTAATAGAATTACCTAATTCTATTCAACTATGAACAACTGCCCATTAAATATTTATTAGCCAGCTTGCACTCATTGAAGATAGATTGGAGTGTCAGCAATCCTCTGGGTGCCCCCTTCCCTAAACTCTTCTCACATGGAAGGTTCAGCTAAACCTGCTAATCAGCATCCTACCTATTGATCGACTGTCAATTATGGGTTTAATCAAAACCAATGGACACAAAAAGAATTTAGAAGAACTTACAAGGTACGGTATAGATTTTTTTTAATACTTTGTTAAATAAGTAAATTGGTTAAAATCTAGCTAACTTGATTGTAAGCACTTAGGATTTATTTTACCAAGGGGAATACTGATGGTGGTTAAGTAATTAAATTTTCTCTTTGGAGCTAGCAAATTGTATTTTTAATAAAGGAATTGAAGAATTGTCACTTTTAGCCATATAAGAAAGGAACCGGGTTTTTTGTTTTTGGGGGGTTTTTTTTGGTAGGGGAAGTTAAAATGCCTTTTTTCGTCAGGACATATGAAGTATAACCTGACACCTTTATTAGATAACACTATTTCATATGGTAAGCATGAGGACAATGTTAGACAATTGCATTATGCAATGTGGCAAGTACTTCTTCACGAAAAATGTAAAATCCATCTGATTCTCCTGGAGGATCCAGGAGGGATGAACAAAGAGAACCCTTGCTGTAGACACACTGCTTTAACATGAACCATTTACAACACAAATTGTAAATCATTGTTAACAGCAAAAGACCATAATAAAGAATAAAAGGAAGGGGAGGAACTTCCTCGGCATCTTGTTCAACTCTGTTTGCAGTAAACAGAGAAAAGTGAGTTGCGGCGGCAATGATCGGTTGTGATACGTATTTTTGTTTCCTGCTTGCTCAATTTATGAGTTCAACGTCAGGGTGATTTTGAGAAAGTTCCCCTGTCCAGAAGAAAAAGGGTTAACGTAGATAATACAATCCGTTCTGGGGCTTGCTTTCATTTTAAAATACAGAGCAACATGAAAATAAAACAAGTTGTGTGATATTCACACACTAGGGTAAACAATTGCAATGTGCAAAAACATGGATTGATTTCATAAGCATAATGTTGAGTAAAAACAACAAATCAAAACACACAAATGCACAGATTTTGTATGATTAAATTTACATAAAAATTTTAAACAGTGCGAATGAAGCTGTTTAAGGTAGAACAATGGTGACCTTGGGGGGTAGGAGGCGATAGGGAGTAACAGGTGGAGGGGGTACAAGTGAGATTTCTGGGATCTTGGTATTGTTCTAAATATTAGTCTATGTGATAGTTACTCATATCTAGTCCCGATGTGAACATTTTGCACCTTTCTTACTCCTCAATGAAAAGTTACTTTCCTCAGAGTAAAGCAAGAGAGCCAATGATTTGTGTGCCATTAGGCAAGTTACGTCGCTCGAGACTTCAGAGGTTCCATCGTGGGTAAAATGAAGCAGTCGGACAAATTATCTTCAGATTTCTATTGCAAAATTGTTCTGATTCTACAAAAGATCACTGGTCTCAGAAAGACAGAATGGATCCCTAAATCTGCACTGACATCTTCCCCGTTTCAGCAGTCAAATCTCTTCTTCCTTGTTCCCACCCACTTTTACTTAGATAGCAAAGCATACGTTTTTTTATCAGCACATATACTCAGATAACCCTCCCTCCAGATAGGTACTAATAATGGAGATGGATGGAAAGATAGATGGGCATTCTTATAAAACCAGACAAATAGAAGGAAATGGAGAAGAATTCAGAGAAATATGATTCCAATCCCCTTAATTTTTGTGCTCTTTTCATTTCCCAATTCTTTGCTCACCCAGAAGAATCCGTTCAAGATTCTCTAGTTCCTCATTCATATGAAAATATTTCATCTTTGAGCTATTTCAGAGCCCTGGTAGTGTAGTGGTTACACGTTGGGCTCCTAACTGCAAGGTCGGCAGTTTGAAACCACCAGCCACTCTGTAAGCAAGAGACAAGGCTTTCTACTCCTGTAAAATGTTAAAGTCTCAGAAACCCACAGGGGCGGTTCTATCCTGTCCTGGAGAATCCCTGTGAGTTGGAATCTGATGGCAATGAGTTTGGTTTTCAGTAGTTTGGCTTTGCTTTATATCTCACGATACTCCATAATTTTGTAATTAAACGGGAATAGACTCCTAAGAAATGCTGGAGTGGGGGAGTCTGCCCACAAATATCTCCCCTTCTCACCTACTAAGAGCCCAGTGCTGCTACAGTTAAAGCATTTTCCTTTTTGTTATTGCTGTTTTAAAATCATTTTATTGTGGGCTCATACTATTCTTATCACAATCCAGACATACATCCATTGTGTCAAGCACATTTGTACATTTGTTGCCATCATCATTCTCAAAACATTTGCTCTCTACTTGAGCCCTTAATATCAGCTCCTCATTTCTTCCTCCCTCTCCCTTTCCCTTCCCTCTCCCTCATGAACCCTTCATAAGTCATAAATTATTTTGTCATATATTACACTGTCCGACATCTCTCCTCGCCCACTTCTCTGTTGTCCCTCCCCCAGGGAGGAGGCTATACATAGATTTTTATAATTGGTTCCCCCTTTCCACCCCACATTCCTTCCACCCTCCAGGCATCGCCACTCTCACCACTGGCCCTGAAGGGGTCACCTGTCCTGGATTCCCTGTGTTTCCAGTTGTTCTCTGTACTAGTATACATCCCCTGGTCTAGCCAGATTTATAAGGTAGAATTGGGATCATGACAGTGAGGGGGGCGGAGAATTTAAGAACTAGAGGAAAGTTATATGCTTCACCGTTGATACCCTGCCTGGCTCATCTCCTCACACAGCCCTTCAGTAAGGGGGTGGGTGTCCAGTTGGCTACCAATGGGCTTTGAGTCGCCACTCTGAACTCATCCACATTTACAATGATATGATTTTTTGTTTATTGATGCTTGATACCTGATCCCTTCAACACTTCGTGGTCACACAAGCTGGTGTGCTTCTTCCATGTGGGCTTTGTTGCTTCTGAACTAGATGGCCACTTGTTTATCTTCAAGCTTTAAGACCCCAGACCAAAGCATCTTCTTAAAAATAAAAAATTAAGAGCATCCTGTCTGTCTTTCACAAAGCTAAGAATTGGCGTCTGGGGACATGAGACACAGGACATAAGACTGATACCCATAGTAGAGTCTGGTATGGGTCAAGGGCCTGGGATATGTCTAACGGTGGAGATGACAGTTGCTAAATAGCCCAAGACCAAAAATGAAGTGAAAACTGGAAAGAAATGGGAACCAAGCATTCTTTGCTGTGTTTCCCACTTAGTACCTACTTATATTTGTTTCCTTTAATGTTCCTACCAAAAAATATGTATGAATGCCTTGTGAATTTCATCATGCAATTAAAAAATTTTTGCTTAAATAGAATCTTTTCCTTAAATAGCCATCACTCTCTAAAATAAACATTTCACTTTTTAAATTATTAGTTATACTTGGAATACTGTAAGAGAAATGCTAAAAACTTCCCTTTATCCACTGTAGAAGCCAAGGCAGGCACCTCTCTACTTAAACATTTTTTGGAAATGCAGGGAGATTCACTGGGAATGAGCCAAAGTTATCAATTCATGGCCCCAAAAATGGACAGCTAGAACTTACATTTCTCAAGTTTGAAGTATTTCAGGTTGTAAATTCCCTAGTAGTGATTTTCGTTAAAGGATGAAATAAATTATAAATCATGAACTGTTCTTCGGAGGACTTTCCAGGATCATGTTGTCAGGAAACAGAGATTGTGTCATTTCTTCTTAGCTCTCAGGGAGAATAAACGTGTCCAGAGAATATGCAATGAGCAAGTTACCTGTCATTGTCTTTTACATCTTAAACAGATAGCAAATACAGCCTGGCTTTCCTTAACAATACACCAGCCTCTCCAGAGGGCACATCTTCACCAGCCAAGAAAGCTGCCTCTAACAGGCTTGGTTCATGCACTCTGAGTGGGCAAGGGGGTTCTTCCCTCTCATTTGAAGGCAAGACACTCCTTTATCATACCTGAAGGATGGATGAGCAGAATGTTATATTTTAATGTAGATGTTTCTCTGGTCTGGAAAAACAGTGTAAGTCCTATTTGACTCAGAAAAATTACTACTGACCCCACCTTAGGTATAGAAAGTTCCTGTGAGAGAATAGCCCTTTTTCTTCCCAGGAGTGTGAGTAAGTTGGAAAAAGAGACAAGAACACAAACAAGAGAACTTAAGGGGGGAAATTAGGAGTTGTTCCTGCAGCTAGTATCGTTGCATACTAGTGTTTTGTGAGATTGAGGAGGACTTTGTAGATTGGACTTATGGGTTAATGTACACTCACCTTCTATATAAAACTCTCTCATACACATATGGATTTCTGTAGATTTGTTTCTCACAGAAAGCCTAGTGGTTTCAACCTGCTGACCTTCAAATAGTAGCCCAAGAATGAACCGCCAAGGTTCCTTGTAATCCTATTATTCTTTCTATCTCCCCAATTGCTGGAATTCAACCATCGTGTTATTAGATGCCATGGACTCACTTCCAACCCACAGAGCCCCTGTGTACAACAGAATAAAATGCTGCCTGGGCCTGGGCATCCTCCCAATAGTTCCTCTGTTTGGACCCATCAACCATAGTGATGGCATCTGAAGTCCCTGTCATAGATCAAGGGAAAGAGATGAAATGTTAAAATGGAAAAGCAACAGCACAGAAGATGCTGGGTCCCCACACTGAATCCACTCGATAAGCCCTAGACTGCTTACACCCACCTTACAAACAAATATCCTCAAACCTACAACAACTAATTGCCAAAAACCAACATGTCACCATCCTCTCTCTCGTTTCGTGTGAATATATTTGCCCACTTTCTCCTGTTTGCAAATAAGTTCCTTCATCTAATAACCTCTCACTGCTATGGAGCTGATTCTGACTAGCCTTGTAGAAAACCCACACCACCACCACAAACCCCACCACCAAGCATGTGGGTCACTACGCTGACACAACTTAGCGGATTCTCATTGTACTGCAGTTAAAATCATGTGTCCTGCCATAATCTGGTTTGAAATTACCCACAAAGCCTGGTCAGAAATAAACGAATGCCCCTGATAACAGCTCAGTAGCCTTTATCTCCAGCCAGAAAATTGCAAAGAGCCAGAGCAAGGTCATCTAAATAGACTGTATCTGCCAAGACCTGGGGACTGAATAAATATGGGCATGTGGAATAGGACTTACCAGGCTGGACTGAAAATAAATTTAACAGACAGTCCCTGTTCTCCTTTTAATCAACTGAGGCTCTGCTTAGCAAAGGAGGAGATGTGACTCATGAGCATATTTTTCCGGAGATATATACTTGTGGGTTTCATTATGCTTTGTTTTGTTGGTTTTTAAAAATTCTACCAGACAAGGATTGGCAAGAAATTCAGATGAGGAGAAAAACCAATGGCAAACATACTTGGAATCTAGTCACATTTCCTGGGGAAGTTTTACAGGATTTAAACTCCCAGTTCCTTAAATGCCTTTCAATGTCAGGAAAAAAAATAATAAAGCAATGTTTTAGAAATGAAAGAACTTAGAGATTATCAGCTAGTTCAACTCTGACTGTTTCTGTAGATAAACACATAACATTGTATCTAACACACAGTAGGAAATAAAATACATTGGTTTTGTAGTTGAGTAAATGAGTTGCTGTCAAAAAATGACAGATATAAAGTGATTTATCCAAGATCAAGTAGAAAAGATCCAGTAGAGTTGTAAATAGAGCCAAAATGTTCAAATCCCAAATATCTTATTCCTCCTTTCATGCAGCATTGTCTCTTTAGTGTTTTAAATGGTCTCTTAAAGTCCATATACTCATTGAGTTAGTTAAAGTTTATTGTGCCAACCTGGCCAATAAATACATGTAGGGTTAATTGAAGGGTAAAGAGATAAATGGCTCGGTGAGTCTCCCTTTTCTAGTTCTTGAGTCTCTTGCTTTGTGATGGTTGGACTAGGGTGCAACTGCTGTAGCCAGTTCCCCGCTTCAGCTGGCAAAGCTAACTTTCTGCAAGACATCCCCGAGAAGAAGCCACATGGACCTACCCTGATGCAGCCCTGGGTGCTGGAGCAGCCGTATGGAGACCCCTGCCAGCGCTGAGATGCTTACACGTTCACTGACTCGGCTTTCTTCCTGCAGTCATCATCATAGTGTGTGTTTTGTGAGATGCAGGAGGACGTTGTGGATTGGTGTCGGACATATGGGTTAATGTTGGACTTGTGGGCTTGGGCAGCACTGGGTTGGGATGTTTTCCTGATGTGCACTTAATCTTCATATAAAACTTTCTCTGATATATATGTGTTTCTATGGATTTGTTTTTCTAATATACCCAGACTAACACATTATCTACATTTTTGTGGTTCTTATATCAAGTGGGATAATTTTTGCTGTAGGTAACAGAAACCCTAGCATAAAGTATCTTAAATCAGAAGATCATCTCATTGTTTACAGCAATCCAGAGAGGCCAATGGCCCCAGGGTTGACTTTGGTGGTTCAAAAACATCATCAAAGACCTTGGAAATGTCCTTTCCTCCACATACCCATGTTCATGCGTGGCTTTCACCTTGGCTTGTTTCTTATAAACTTCCTGTTATAAATGCCAACAAACTTTGCCGTCCATCTCATTGTTCAGGATTGGGTCACTTACCCACCCATGGAGTCAAACAAGCTAACGGGTGGCAGTGTGATCACTGGTTTAGGTCAATAGGATACATTTGCTGAAGGCTGACATGATCTTTCCAGATAAATACATTAAAAAGTGGATAGATAAATGGCTACCTAAAGACATCTCTGACATTTTGCAACATAAACAGATTGCCTTGGCAGCTGTGCTCCTCAAGCCAAACATAAATCCACTGGTGTCCTGTCCCAGTGCCATTCAGTGAAGGATTTAATATGGGTTTTCTAGCCATAGTCTGACTTCCACACAATTGTTGATAGAACCATGCAAATAAATAGTATGAAAGATGTTATTGTTTGGGTTATACATCAACTCGGTTAGATTATGATTCCTAGTATTGTGTGGTCCTCCATTTTGTAATTGGATATAATTATTCTCCATTTTTCAATGTGTTCTAAATCCTAACCTCCACGCCCGTGGTTCTAGTCCCATTAGGGAATTGTTTGTTCGTTCTTTGAATTATACAAGATTAGGGCGGGATTTAAATTGACTCAAAACCTTAGGAGAAGACGTGACTCAAGTCACCACCCTTATTCAAGTCATTAGCCTTACTGCCTTATTTGAGTTTTGCCTTGGTAAAGAAAAGGAGCGAGGGGAGCTCATGACCACTAAGACAGGAGAATCAGGAGTGGGGCGCATCTTTCAGACTGAGATCCCTGTGCTGAGAACCTCCTAGACCGGTGGTTCTCAACATGTGGGTCGCAACCCCTTTGGGGGTCGAATGACCTTTTCACAGGGGTTGCCTGATTCATAACAGTAGCAAAATGACACTGATGAAGTACCAACAAAAATAATTTTATAGTTGGGGGGGGGGTCACCACAACAAGAGGAACTGTATTAAAGGGCCACGGCATTAGGAAGGTTGGGAACCACTGCCCTAGACCAAAAGGACAGAGAAAGCTTTAAGAGCAGAGATAGTGAGAGACGGTGAGACACTATGTCAGAAAAATGACTTCAGCAGAAAGAGTAGGACCAGGAAACTTACAGGAGATAGCCCAGTGGACTTCTGGTCCTTCGGGCAAGAAATGTGGTTGCCTTTGGGGCAGAGGCTGGTTGGCAGAGTGGAGTGCTTCTAGGCACTTGGCAGAATCCACACAGTGAGAGAGCTGAGCACCTTTGGGCAGGAGGCTTGCTGCTAGAGTGGGCTGCTTCTGGAAAGTTGTTGACTGAGTTAAAGAACTTTGCAGCATTAGAACAAAGCAAGGCAGAGACTGAGGAGCTGGGTCTGGAGGGCCAAGAGTCTGAGGGTCAAAGAGAGGGGTGCCTGTGGTCATAACTGAGAAATTGTCCAGAGCCAGCTCTGATCCTTAATTCTAAGCTCTTACTTCTCTAATAAAGCCACAATCATGAGCGCAGTCTATGAGGTCTGTAGTGCAACTAAGTATTCAATCTAGCAGAGAAGTAGAATGGCCTGGGAAGAATGGTTGGTGTCAGAGTTGGCAAAGAGATGGGCAAAAGGGAGGTATGGCTAATGTCTGCTTCTTAGGAATAAGATTTGCACTATTGATCATGATTGTCCTTACCCATTGTGAAGTTAGACAAGAAGGTCCGATGCCCCACACTACCATTTTACACCTACCGATACCAGACATAAGAGTACAAGACAGTTTTATAAACATCTGTCATGCACTCTCTCTGTGCCAGTCACCACACAGAACCTGTAACTAAGACATACAAGTAGGATTAACACTGTACTTACCCTCAGAGAAAATCATTTTTAAACAACTATAGATGAATACCACAAACTAGGCTAATTACTCCAGTGGGATGTGCATCCTTAGGTAAAGTTCTTAAACTTATTGGTGAAGAAAGAAAATACAACTAACCCAGACATGCATGGCCAGGGAAGATGTGGAAGGGCAGTCAGGGACAACTGGCATGATGTTGTGGAAGCACTGGATTGCAAAGGCCATGGTTTCCTTGAGGGGAAAAATATGAGGTTATCTGCTCCTGTAAAGATCCGAATCCTTTGAACCCCAATGTAGGGTCACCGTGTTTCAGAGCGGACTCGCTAACATTGGGCAGTAGTGGATAACAGCACCGAGATGCTTTGGAAGAGGCAGCAAGTGTTCCGGATAGAAGGCTCAGCATGGGCACAATCCTAAAGACAACTGATGAGTCTGAAAGCTGGAAGAAAGAAAAAATCAGTGTGGCTAAGGCATTGACTATAAGGCAGAGGGAACAAAGTAGGCTAAACAGGTAAGAGCTGGTTTGTTCACTATTCATGATTTCATTTTGGACCGTTTGATACAAGCTATCCACCATGCCAGCTATAGGTGGAGCCACAGGTGTGAAAACAACTCCAAAGCCAGAAACGCAAAAGGCAACCTCCTCCACAGAAATGGATCACAGCAACACTGCTACATAGTGATTCCAATTCCCTTTTCCAATTCCCCATCTATCGAGGCTATTACAGACCAGGCTGAAAATAATGTTCCAGTTCAGAGTGTCAACAGCTCCCCAGCAGAAGGGCCAGTGTGGGTAATGAGCATGCCTTGACAGCCCAGGGTCAGATATTTAACAATATTCCAGAGTTTAAGTAGGATACACTGAGCGCTGTGTTAGCTCCTTACTTGAAAGGCTCACAGCTGCTAATATTTACAGAAATAGGAAGCAATTACAGTTCGCTGTCACAGGAGGAACTTAAATAATTTAAGACTCATAATGCCTCTGATTCTTTTCAAGCCATCTTTTCTCCAGAAGCAGCTGCTTCTAGCACTCGGAGAGCCCGCTCTTCAGAAGGCAGAGCCGACCTGATGTGCTACACTGCTTTGGCTCGCCCCGAAAATTCAAGCTCACAGCTTCTTGGCATCCCGCACATTTCTCCTACACTTGTACTTCATCTCTGGAGAGGGCTCCTTTTCTCGCCAGTGCTGAAACTCCACGGCCATCTGCCTGGGATAATCTGGGCAAACCGGCACCAGTGGAGAGAGCCATAAGGTGATTTCACAAATTAAACTACTGTATTTCAGTAGCCATTTCCTGACATGGATGTGGTAGGATAAGAATAGAGAAGAAGCAAGGGGGGTGGGTTGAATATGTTGAATGCTAAGCAGACGAAAGTCAAACTTGAAGGGCCCAGAGTTTCCATTCAAGTCTTTACAAGAGCCTCTTCTTATTATCTAATTGTGAATTGAGTTCTTCTCTGTAGTGATAAGCATGCCTTGCCCCAATATGAGTGAGGGATGGAAATATATGATCTTAGGTTTAGATTGATGAGTGTCTGATATCAGCCTATAGTATGACCTTTGCAAGAATGAGGCACCTGCTTTCATTATGATTTTTAAAAATATGATAGAGACCCTTTCTGATAATGTCACTGCACCTGATTCAGTCCGGATTCAGGGTGACCTTATGTAGACCAGGATGAAAAGCTACCTAGTCCTGGGCCATCTTTATGAGTGTAGTTTTTCTTAGAATTACATCAGTATAGGAGGAAAATAATATATATAGCATATACACTCAAATATAATCTGACCCGAATATCAGCCGAGGCACCTAATTTTACCACAAAACCGGCATTAAAATGTGCTAAAAGAAACTCAGCTTACACATTATATATACAGCAAGTTTGCTTTCAAATTCCAACTCTATGCCATTGTATCTTCAAATTCTGAATGTTTATTATATGTGTCTGAGCCTCAGTCTCTACAAGCACAAACCAGAGATGACCTTATAGACATGTTTTCTGAGAATCATGTTACTTTAAATTAAGTAAATGAGACAAATAACCTAATACTATCCTTCCTGCTCTCCCATTAACTGCTCTTCTAGAATTCGAAACAAGACTAAATGTATTCGTTTTCAATGTCTGTTGCATTTGGGAGAAGTGGTAATCAATCAAGTTGTCCCTCCTTGGGTGTTAAAAAACACGTAAACTTTTTTTTTTCCCAACCGGAAGAGATCCAGTTTTAAAACTCATTTTCTTCTCACTGCAAGCTGCTAACCACAAAGCCATCAAGGTCATGTTCAAACTCACCAGTCACTGTATTCTCATAAAGATGTAAACCCTTAGAAACAACCAACAAAAAGGGGGGGGGGTTAATCTGTCCTAGTGGGTCACCACGGGTCAGAATCCATTTGATGGGAGTGAGTGAGTGAGTGAGACTTTAAGGTTCTTGAAGACAGATACTGCCTCACTCATTTTCATATCCTCAGCATAATGAGGAATGGGTATGAAATTTGCTGAATATTTGACTTTTTGTAAAGCACTGTGCTAGGCATTTTCAGTTAGCTCTTCAAATACATCTGACAGTCGAATATGTTTCTGTCAATTTCTTCAAACTCTGGGAGAAAACTATCAACTATCCCATTATATAAATAAGGTAATTTATGTCAAAAACATTTAAATAATTATAAAAATCAAGGAAAAGTAGTAAAACCAAGATAAACATACAGAGAGAGAGAGATAAAGTCAAAAGGTATTACTACTAGAAACCCTCTTGATACATTCCCATGTTCATTCCGAACAAAGCATGTTGTAAACACGTCTCTGCAGTCAATGCATAGATGCAGGTCAGTTGTCTTAGTAATGCACTTGGCTTGTCAGAAAGCCTTCTTGTAAGATAACAGGGGTAACTCAAGTAAGGGTTTAACCACTCAGTCAGTGAAGGGTGATGAGTTGAACGAGGAACAAAATAGGTTTCCCAGCCTACGGATTCTCTTTTTACAGCTTTGTTGGACTTTTAATGTACACAAGTATCTGAATTTGGGGTAACCCAGTCACTCTCTGTATGTTCTGCTGTGTGTGTATTTTCAGATTTGTTTGATAGTTTATTGGTGCCATACACTAGGACCCCTCCATTTATTCCTATTTTTTATGGATGATCTTTATAGTTTTGTGTTTTATATTTAACTCTTTGTTTCTTCTTGAGTTCATTTTTGTATGGTGTTTTCATTTTGAGTTCATGTGGTAGAAGATATGTCATGTTTCATTCTTTTTCAAACACCAACATTAGCTGTTAAAGAGACTATCTTTTCCTCCATTTACTTTGTTTCAGCTCTTTGTCAAAGACCAGCTCTCTGTAGGTGGATAGATTTGTTTCCGGGGTTTTAATCCTGTTCCATTGGTGTATGTGTCTGCCATTGTACCAGCACCAGGCTGTTTAAGAGTACTTTCCCATGTGTGTGTAGTATTGGAGGGGTGGGGGGTTTCTCACAGACTCCAAAGCTGCGTCTCTCCTGGATCTTGGACTCAGAGAAAAGAATAAAAGAGAGAGAAAGGAGTATGTGAAAGCCTTCTTTCCCCGGAGCTTTCCATAAATAAACAGTAAACAGACACTGATGAGTGATGAGATACATCTGATACTAAGAAACTTCAGCTAAAATATTGACTATACATATTTCACAAAAGGAAAAATCGAACCTATACTTCCCCTTCTAAATAACATGATACTTATTATTTACTATATCCTACTAACTAAAATGGTAAGCTAAATCATGTCCTAAATCAGACATAAAAGATAAATACTTCAAAGCCATAACAACCAGATCAAAGACATATATATATATATGTAGAAAACTATATAAATACAGAGGGAGATAGACATGTAGAATAAATATAAGAATCCATGGATGTGTCCAGATATTACAGAAAATAATGAATCCTTTCAAAAATCTGAAAACTGCCCTCCCTAAAAAAAGGCGTATGAAAGAAACAGCAATACCTTTGAAGATATTTCTATCGAATTGCTATTTTAAGAGGTTTTGTAGTCTGACTGCTGGACTATCAGGCCCCTCCCACAACAACTATACTGGCTCACAGAGCCAGGGGTTGGGTCGGGGGGAGCCAATCCTGAACATCACAACTACCTGCGCCTCCACCCTCATTGGCTTTCCTTGGTGACGAAGACCCCAGCCTGGTAAGGTGACGTCAGTCTGGATAAAGTGGTCTGGGGTCAGTCTGGCTATGAGTTCTGAAATGACCCTGGCGATGCATCTCTTGTGCAAGTCATCGCAGAGGAGCGGGGCTTATCTTTCTCTCCCAAGGTCCTCCCATAGAGTATTGTTCCATCAAAAGGAATTGTGACTAGCTTTATAGGATCCTTCAGACACTAACAAGTGCCCCCATAGCAAGCCCTTAGCCAAAGCAAACACTTCAGCCAAATCCACTCTAAGGAGCTCAGGGAAAAATCTCAGTTCAGAACATTCATGGAGAATTATTGCTAAATCAGCACCAAACTAGATGTTTAATAACGAATTACATCTCTTTGATAAAATATTCAATCATAATGCCACCTGGAAGTTGGGCCTTGGTTTAGAATACCTCTGTGAAGGGATGCCAAGGTACAGATAATTGTAGAACGACCTTCTTCTACAAAGAAAAACACATCTAAGAAATGACATTCAATATTTACACTGAATTCCCTTTCAAAGCAACCATGAGCTCTCTGAGGACAGGAAACATGTATTTTTTTTTATATCCCAAACACCGATCAAAATGCTTGCCACACAGTATGATTCCCATAGATCTCTGGCAGGAGTAACTAACTGAAAGAGAAAGTACAGAGATAGACACTGAAGACCGTGGCTGACATCATGCTCCCTGGGTGGTGCACATTAGTTAAGTGCTCCAATTGTAGTTAAAAGGTTGGCAGTTCCAACTCACCACACTACCCAGGGAAAGCAGGCATACTTCTGAAAATTCACAGCCTTGAAAACCCTATGAAGCAGTTCTAGTGGGCTGGCATAAGGTCACCAGGAATCTAAATAGACTCAACAGCAACTAACAATAACAATCAAAGGTGAGCAAGAGCGCTCAGAAAATGTGCCTATTTGCAGATCATTTCTGCAGACTACTGGAAGTGGCGTTAATGTTTGCCCTGATCCAAGCTCTAGGAATATGAGAACAACTCGCCAAGCCTGATGCCTTGGAACTTAAATGTAAGGAAGCCATCCCTTTCTGCAAAACCCAAGCCTTGTTTAATTTAAAATGGCAACTCGGCCACTTAAGGTTTACCTATGTCCACTAAACAATTAGCGTCTTTACTTGAAATACACAACATACAGCTATTTGATGTGTTTGTTAAATGTTGCACCTCATTGTACACCAGCGGCATAAATAATGCCTGTGTTTCTAAATATAAGAAATTCTACCCTCGCTAATACAGAGAAAGATGATATAGAAATCCATTATAATCCAAAGGCTATTACTATTAATGCTCTTGTGTTTTTCTTCCATGCTGTTTTTATCTGATATCATATATAAAATTTAGTTGAAAACTGGACTCCTATATATTCTGTTTTGAGTCTTGTTTTTCTCTCATTGCCTTTGTCTTTCTCTACCTCTGCTTTCTTTAGTCAGCTACAATGATAAATGTTTGGCGAGCTAGTCCATATTCTCAATCATTTCCTGCTCATTTTTCATAAGTGGAATGGAAAATGTTCCAATTTATAGATGTCAAAAACCCATTCAAAACTGAGACAAGTGAGGCAGAGAGAGGTATCTGTTTAGAAAAACATCAAAACCTAAACCAGAGCTCAAGATATTGTCAACAAAGAGTTAAAATGTAAGTGGCCCTAGGTGACTCTGATTGACCCAAACTTTCTTATAAAATAAGAAACTCTCTTTTACTGTAGCTGCTCCCCAGGTGGGATGTTTGTTGTCTGACATCAAGGGTGAGGGTGAAAAAGAAAAGAAAGAAAGAAAAAAAATTAGACATTGTAGTATATTATCAGCAGAACCCCAGACACACTATGGCACAAAAGTCCATCAATTATATAAACTCCCAGCAAGTTCAAATAAAACAATAAAGAGAAAGTCATAATACAACAGCCAAGCATGTCAGGGGAAACAGCCACCAGTGCCAGGCAGTGCTTGCTCTGATCGAAGACGGACAATCTCTGGAGAGAGGAAGACTGATGCTGGCTTAGTCTTCAGGTGGTGCATACCCTTTCAAAGCAGCAGACTTGGAAAGGTAGTCATCAGAATCTGCAACCCAGTGGCCCTTTCAAGCGGGACTCTTCCTCCACAAACTGGCTTTCAGCCCCATCTGTGAGCACGGAGGACTGGAGCTGGGTTCTGATTGGTGGAACCTGAGAGTGTCTTGGAAAAGACAACTGAAGCTATCTCCCAAACTCCAAAACCACGCTCGCCACTATCAAGTGACTTCTGACTCACAGGGCCCCTATAGGACCAGACAGAACTGCCCCTGGGGGATTCAGAAACTAAATCTTCGTCATAGAAAGCCTCATCTTTCCCACCCTCAGGGTGGCTTATGGCACCAGGGGTCCTTTTTAAGCTAGATCCATGATTCATAAATCCCGAAGGAGGCCCTGGCTTGGGAAAATGTAACTGTATCTGAAGCTCTGGTCCTGAACGAATCTCTACCTAGATGGAACTTGAGCTCATGCCAGTTCTGGCTGCAACCCATATGGAGGCGATATTGGCGGATCTAAGTCTTGGCCCAACCTCTGTTAGAAGTGTTTTTGTCGAGAGAGAGAAAACCAGGTGATTAAGAGTTGATGTTCTCAACTTGCTGCTTATTAACATTTTCTGAAGGCTTTAATTCACATTCTTGAAATCTGGACTGCATCTGGATTTACTTGTGCATGGCCGTGGGAACACTTCATCCCCCGACTGGACATCCTTCAATGCTACCAAATCCTAAATGTTTCATCAGGTCCAAATAGGTCCTTCTTCCTCAACGTTCCCCAACCTCAACCCTAATCAATGTGGTTTTTCCGTCACATTGAACTCAACGCACGATGACCGGCATTATAGAGCGGAACTGCTCCATGGGGCTTTCTTGGCTAGGATCTCGACAGAAGGGTTGAGACTCAAATGGGGGGCTAGGAGTGGAGCATACATGGTTTGCATCATCCAAAGACCTGTTCTCCAATCTACATGACCTGATTTAGCCATATGCTGCTAAAAAAATGTCAGTTTCTATGGCAGTGTTTCACAGCTCCGTCTTTTCCTGAGGCGCGCTGGTGGCACACATGCAAGGGGAGTAGCTCACCTTCAGAAGGAGCTGCTAAATTAAAAGTCACGAGGTTGGCGGTTTGAATCCTTCTCCATTTCCTTGGGGAGAAAAAACATGGTTTTCTGTTCCAGTAAAGATTTACAGACTCAAAGAAAGCTGATGGTGCCCGGCTATCAAAAGAGATAGTGACTGGGGTCTTAAAGGCTTGAAGATAAACAAGCGGCCATCTAGCTCAGAAGCAACAAAGTCCACATGGAAGAACACACCAGCCTGTGTGATCGAGTGGTCCCAAAGGGATCAGTTACCAGGCATCAAAGAACAAAAAATCATATCATTGACTGCACACCTCCATGATAGGATCGCTGAAGACAAATGGGTGCATAAGCAAATGTGGTAAAGAAAGCTGATGGTGCCCGGCTATCAAAAGAGATAGTGTCTGGGGTCTTAAAGGCTTGAAGGTGAACAAGTGGCCATCAAGCTCAGAAGCAAAAAAGCCCACATGGAAGAAGCACACCGGCCAGTGCGATCACGAGGTGCCCAAGGGACCAGGTATAAGGCATCATGCAAAAAAAAACAAAAAACAACGATATAAGTGTGTGTATGTATGTGTATATATGTGTATATGTATATATATATATACCATATTAAATGAAGGGGGAAGTGCAGAGTGGAGACCCAAGGCCCAAGTGTCGGCCAATGAAGATCCCCTCATAGAGGGGTTTAGGAGAAGAGATGGGTTAATTAGGGTGCGAGGTAGTACCGATGAAGAACACAGCTTTCCCCCAGATCCTGGATGCTTCCTCCCCCCAACTACCATGATCCGAATTCTACCTTACAGGCCTGGATAGGACAGAGGCTGTACACTGGTACATATGAGGGCTGGAGGTACAGGGAATCCAGGGTGGATGATACCTTCAGGACCAAGGGTGTGAGGGACGATGCTGGGAGAGTGGAGGGTGAGTGGGTTGGAAAGGGGGAACTGATTACAAGGATCCACATGTGACCTCTTCCCTGGGAGAGGGACAGCAGAGAAGGGGGGAAGGGAGACTCCGGATAGGGCAAGATATGACAAAATAGCGAGGTATAAATTACCAAGGGCACATGAGGGAGGGGGGAAAGGGGAGGGAGGGGAAAAAAAAGAGGACCTGATGCAAGGGGCTTAAGTGGAGAGCAAATGCCTTGAGAATGATTGGGGCAGGGAATGTATGGATGTGCTTTATACAATTGATGGATGTATATGTATGGATGGTGATAAGAGTTGTATGAGTCCCTAATAAAATGTAAAAAAAAAAAAAAAGATTTACAGACTCAGACACAAAGGTGGTTCTGCTTTGGCCTCGAGCATCACTATGAGTCAGAATCAGCTCAACGGCAGTGGGTATGGTCTTTACCCATAGTGCTTAGTTGGGGGGCAAAACCCTCCCACTTTCCCTAGACTTTCCTTATCCCCAAACCCCACCATCTTCCAGGTGAACCCATACTCACTGATGATTAAAATAAAGTACTTTGAAGCCAGCAGGCTCAGATTTGCATTCTTACTCCATTGTTGAGTTGTTACTTAATTTCTCTATTTTCTCATCACTAAGATTCAAAAATAATTGACACCTCATTTTAAGCAAATCCCGTAAAACATTCAGAGACATCAAATGGTATTTGTAAGGCTTTGGTTTTATTCACCACAGTCATTATTTATACATGCATATAGGCACAAAGGTTAAAACATAAGCCATTCATTCCCTCTCCGCACAGGCTATTCCTGGATACCTGAGATACATCAGGCCAAAAAGGCTCTACCATGCTCCAAAAGAAGAAGTCACACCTTCCATTTCACTAGCACGAAGTAAATATTGAGCAAAAGATTCGATGGTACCATTTTGAGGTAGATGCTGTGTCCGCATCTTGCAGGAAGATCACTGGTTCTGGAGGCCGTGATCAGAGCCCGTCCTTCAGTGAGGGAACACAGCTGGCATGCCTGGGGGCCTGCGAGCTCATGGCCAGCAAGTGCAGGGAGGAGCGGGCGTTGCACACCCCATGCTGAGAACGTGCTGGCCAGGGGTTTCGTTCTGCTACTTATAAATCTGTTTTAACAGTATGCCCTTCTACTATGCCCCTGGCTTTGCTGAGATCTGGGGGTATTTGCCCTGCCACCTTAGCAAGAGTCTTGCACCTGGTTTGTACCCTCTCTGTCCTTTATATGTTCATAGTCGAGTCATGTCTAATGTTTAATTTGTGCTTACAGCACACCTAGAGATCTTAAGAAGTTTAAATAAATTAAAACATTAATCGGGTAGCTTTTGAAAACATACTCAAAAACCAAATGCATTGTCATCCAGTCAGTTTTGACAGAGTAGAACTGCCCTTGTGGGTTTCCAAGACTATAAATCCTCACAAGAGTAGAAAGCCTCGTTTTTCCTCTGAGGAATGACTCCTGGATTTGAACTTCTGTCCTGGCACTTAGTAGTCCAACTCAGAATCCACTATGCTACTGGAATTCCTTTTGGGGAACATATTGTCTAGAAATAGCTAGATATTATTACTATCACCATCCTCTCACTAGCTCCTAGAATCCCAGTTAAGATCTGTTTTCGTGTAGAGGGCTGCTAGTGTTGAAACCCCCTTTGTTGAGCACAACTACTTCCTCCTTGCTGCATAGTTGGTTATGCTTTTGCCCCTCCCCTGAAACCTGGACCCCCTTCTAATATGACTCTCAGGCAGAATTTGCAGTATCCTTTTACAGATCAGTTCCCTCCCTGAAAGCTTCTCAAGCATAGCAACCAAGTCTCATCCATCTTTGTATTCTCAAGGCTTAGCTGTGCCTGACACATGGGAGAGATAAAAAATAAATATTAGCCGAATGAATCAATAATTGAATGAGTTCTTAAAAAGCTAAGTAAAAACCAAATACCAATCAATCAAATCATATGTTTAACTGCGCTGAAGAAATGTGCTATTCTGAGGAATGATAAGAAAAATGGAAAACACATGGTTTGGGAGTCAGGGCTACCTGAGTTACAATGCCCGTGCTCCTCTTCTCCAAAAATAAAGGGGGAAAAAACATTTTATTGGGGGCTCTTACAGCTCTTGTAACAATCTGTGTATCAATTGTATCAAGCACATCTGTACATATGTTGCCATCATCCTTCTCTGGACATTTACTTTCTATTGAGGCCTTGGTGTCAGCTCCTCCCACCTGTCTGTCCCCCTCGCAGCCGCTCCTCTTAAATATTGTAAATGAAGGATAAACTCTGATCATTCTGTGCCTCTGTTCCTCATCTTTAGATAAGGAGATAGCATCTACATCTTAAGATTGCTGCATCCACAAACTCAGAAAACGTATGCAAAGTATCAGCCTACCAAGCATTGTTCACTGATTGAAGCTTGGCTTTATTTTAAGTAAAGAATTGTTTTTGTAAATGTAATTATATCCCTGTTAATCTTTGTGCCAGAGTTGTATCTCCTACATTAAGATTTGTTAGAATGCTTCATATACCACTGTACCTCCCTGGGAGGTCTGTGTTTGTTTTCTTGCCCTGTATCCATGTTCTTAAATGGTCTTACATACACACATCCCTGACATCCTGACCAAGGAACTGACTTCAGGGACTGGTGTATTCGGGCAAGCATCACTTAAATTACGCTGCTTTTGCTTCTGGTCAAACCACTAATTTCAGCCTCAAAATTTAAAAAGCAAATTAGTAGACAATTGTCTTGAAAGCCCAGGAATATGCAAGCTCTTAGTACACTGATTAATGTAGTCTTTACCATTGCATTATAAACAAACTAATCTAATTCATACAAGGAACTTTGCAAGCGTACCTAATCATTAACTACAGTGTGCCTACTGGCAAATGCTCCCAACGCAGAAATTAATGTTATTTTTGTTAGGTGCCATAAAGTTAGCTCCAACCCACAGCCATCCTGTGCACAACTGAACAAAGCCCTGCACAGCCCTGTGCCATCCTCACAATCGCTCCTGTGTCTGAGCCCATTGCTTTAGCCACGGTGTCGATCCATCTCTCCGAGGGCCTTCCTCATTTTCACTGCCCATCCACTTTCCCAGGCATGCTGTTCTTCTCCAAGAACTGGTCTCTCCTGACAAGAAGTCCAAAGTGTGTAAGATGGAAGTCTTGTCACCCTTGCCTCTCCGGAGCATGCAGGTTGCATTTCTTCCAAGACAGGTCTGTTGGCTCTTTCAGCAGTCCACGGAATTTCAATATTCTTCCCTAGCACCACATTCGACTTAGACCCACACAAATACAATTTTTATTTCAAAGATTAGCTATGAAATAAAAGTTGGGGTGTCACACTACTATTGAACTAGTCAGACTGACAGGAACAACTGATCTGTCTTAAAAAAAAGAGGATGAAGTGTGTGATAAAGGCCCCTGGTGGTGCAATGGTTAAGCACTTGACTCCTGACCCAAAAGTCAATGATTCAAATCCTCCACTGCTCTACACTAGAAAGATGTGGCAGTCTGCTTCCCTAAAGATTTACAGCCTTGGAAACCCAGAGGGGCAGTTCTACTCTGTCCTATAGAGTCACTAGAAGTCAGAATTCACTGAAGGGCAACAGCTAATGGGTGCTGTGTAATATCTTCAATATATGGATAGATGAGTAAATGATTTACAGGAGATTTATCTGTAAACACCAGCAAGCCTGGGGGTTTTAGCAACAATAATTGGCTGGTTTTAAATCAGATGCTGGAGGCAGAAAACCCATGGCCCATAGGAGCAATTTCCCATCTCTTGACTGAAGCACGGTCAATTACAAGCTACCTAAGCACATTCACAAAATTGGAGGACTTGATGGTACGGTGCTCCTGGAAGTGGGCCAAGAAACAGGAGTTTCTCTTTCAGTCCCTCCGCAGCCCCGTTCATATTCCTCTTATCTCACAAGATGGTGGCATCTACAGCAAACTGTGGTCTGAAAATGTTCTCTTCCCCTACAGCACACAAATCAAAGTTTGCTCTCTCTTGGACGCTACCATTTTCCGAGTGGTGCAAACAGTTAATGAGGTTGGCTGCTAACCAAAAGACTGGTGGTCAAATGTTCCCAGAGGTGCCACTAAAGAAAAGCCTGTAATCTACTGATGAAAATTCAACCACTAAACACTCTACGCAGCAGATATATCCTGGCACACAAGAGGTCAGCATAAATCAGAACTGCTATCAACACTTTTTGTTTGTTGGCGCTGCACCACAGTCCCCTTAAAATTATTAAAAATATTATTACAGTCACCCTGAGTCTTCAAATTTTACCATACTTTCATTAAGGGTTTTGTAAAGAACTTCTCACTCAAGTGTCTATTCAGCATGTTGTTGTTGTTATTTATTATCAAATAGGTCTGTGTTAGTCTGGGTAGACTAGAGAAACAAATTCAGGGACACTCATATGTATAAAGAAAGAGTTTTATATAAAGAGTACTTGTATATTAAGAAAACATACCAGCCCAGTCCAGATCAAGTCCGTAAGTCCGATATTACCCCATGTGTCCAATAGCAATCTATGAATTCCCCTTCAGACTCATGAACACATGCACTGATGCCACATGCAGGCAGATCACAGGCCAGGGAGTGGAAAGTCTTGTGGATCCAATGGCGGTGTGGCATCTCGGCACTGGTATTGGGTGCCACATGGCTCCTCCCACCCCAGGGCTCTAGCATAAGTAGCTCCATGTGTCTTGCCATCAGGAACACGAAGCAGAGAGTCTGTCAGTATACAGCTGGCTTCCAGTGAGCTATCTCCGTGGCACCTCGAAATGAGGTCATCAAACTGTGACCTGATTGATAGTCTAGACTCCACCCCTCCCCAAGTCAACACCAGATTATGTAACTACCACAAAGTCCCCACTCTTAAGAGCTCTATGTGTGCAGAAGGCTATAACCTTTCAGAAGCAGATGGCTAGGCCTATTTTCTGAGGTATCCCCGGATGTGTTCGACATGTCAACCCTTCATCACCTAGTGGAGCACGCAACTATTTGCACCACCCAGGGATCCCTACTCAACATTTAGGGCTTATTATTGACTAAATCAATTAGCAGAATTAGGACTTAGAATCCTAAAGAGGTGAGGAGAAACCTGTCCGAGAAGCAGATGGGAGAATAATTACTCTTCTAGGTCACTGGGAAAAATATGTCAACTAGCTACCCTTAGAGTAGTAATGACTCTAAGATTAGAAAGAGGAGAAAAAGGAAGACAGAAAGAGATCTGTCAAATTCACCTTCCACTATTGTTACTTTTAATTTTACCAAGTAATGCTTATTGAAATCCCATGTACCAAGTGTTGTATTAAGTGATTTACATGCATTGTCTCATTTAAGCCTCACAATAATCCTGAAATAGATATTATCATACTAATTTAAAGAATAAGAAAATGGAGAATCCATTTGACTAACTTCCTCAAGAATCACCTTTAACCATACTGTTCATTTAAGATTTGGTTCAGGTGGACAGAAGTCTTAAACCTAGTTCTTAACTATCATACTATTCTGCCCTGCCATTCAATGAATCTGTGAGGGAAGGAGAATAATTGGAAGAGCCATCCCATTGTGTTCTCAAAACAGACGTTAAGGATCAATCCCACTCTCCTTTCCCATAAACTACAGACAGGCTGTCAAAGTTATCTTTTCTGAGTATCTAAAAGAGCCAACAGTTTACAACTCTTATGCCAAGTTCAATTGAGAGTCCTTTAGCAGAGTAACCCTGGTACAGTGCTGGACACATTACTAGAAACTCTATAAATGTTAGTTATTATAAGCTTATAATGGTGCAACACCATTGGAACCAAAGAGATCTGCTTTTATCTGGCTCTACTACTTACTAGTTATATAACCTATGCGAATTATCTAACTTATCAGATTTAGTTTCATCACATGTTAAATAAAGATAGCACTACCTATCTTCCAACGCTGCCATAGGAGTAAAATAAGATTGTGCTTTTGATAAATGCTACCTTTCCTCCAGGACTGCCAAAACCAAATCCGTTGCCATCAAGCTGATTCGGACTCATCGTATCCTTGTGGTTTTGAAAATTGTAACCCTTTATGGGAACAGCCAACCTCATCTTTCTTTTGCATGGGACAAACTGTGGGTTCAAAATACTGACTTTGTGTTAACAGCCTAGTATGTAGCCCACTATAGCAGTCTCATATGTAATCCACTATAGCAGCCTCGTATGTAGCCCACTATAGCAGCCTCGTAGAGCTTTTTGCAGGAATACTAGACCCTCTACTGGTGGTAGAAACTTATCTAGATTTGAATTCATCTAAAACTCTTGGCTTATGTTTGCTTGGGACTTCAGATTTATATAAAACTGCTAGCACCCCTGAAAATTAAAATAGATAAGAAACGTGCTCTCAAAAAGGCAGGCTAGAATTAGAATCATCATAGTATTCTAGAAATGGAACTATAAGAGCTGAACCAACTCCATATCCTGAGAAAGACATATAACAGCAATTAATAAGCAAAGTGAAAAGACATCTTGAGTCTTGAATTAACACAGAGGAACAAAAGGACTAGCCCTGGGCATGAGAAGTAGATTTGGATCCCAGTATCCTATAAGAGCATAGGAATCAGGGAATATAATAAACTAAGAAAGTAAGCAGTTTTCTTTCTTTTTCTTTTTCCTTTTACTTTTATCTCTTGAACCCAGCTAGCAGACTGAATGGTACCTCTCATCCATTAGTAAACTTTGAAGGGATCATAAAAAGACATATCCTAAACTGTACATTTGATTAATCTTCCCCCAATTCTGCTGAAGCTGCCTCACCAAGCAATGAGTTGGAGCTCCCTCCATATAAGTCGATACAGATATAGATGGAGCGTCAAGCACGACAGCTGGCAACAGTCGGTATTTAACACGTGCTAATTCTTGCCAAGACCAAGAAAACTTGCTCTTCGTCTTGCTTGAGATGTGATTTAGGTTTCTGCCTACACCGATCTGCACCATTTTCACCCAGTTCCCCCATAAGTAATAGTCTCATGGAAGGCAGTAGCAACAATGTGTCTGGTACAGTTCCTAAGAAACAGTGCAACAGCTTTTTCAGTTTTCCTTTTTGTTCATTACTATTCATTCGTATCCTATTATTTCAAGTAGTTACAAAAGTGGAGGGGGTGCACTATTAGACAAATTTGCATATCAATTAAATCTGGATAGAAGTTGGCTGTGAATATGCACTGACATGGTCCTCTTGCTGAGTCTACAGACAATGGAAAAGAATCGCCACAAATGCAAAGACATTTGTAAAGTCAAATCATTAAAGATCTTATGGATTACATTTATATTCACAGAACCAGTTTGGAAAAACCAAGGAAATTAAAAGGAAAAAAAAAAGTCCCCGGACTCTTAAATTAACTGTGGACAGCAGTTCTCTCTCTCTTTTATGTCTTTGTCTTTCCTCTCTAATTTAACTTATTTTCTTTATGTTGTAATTCAAGACATACCTTTAGGAGTTAGGACTGCAGACTCTTCCCTTTGCATTCATCAATCCTCACTGGTGCCTCAACTCCCTGTCTCACCATTGATGAGTCCTCCTCTTGTGAGCACATATTTCTAATTATATTAAGTCCATAGATGCTGACTTTATAAATTTTGCATGACATTCTTTCCCCTAGGTTTGTAACGTGATGCTGTAGGGAAAACACAAGTACAATCTGGAGTCTTTTGGACCAAACGAACCTGTTGCCATCTAGTTCATTCCAATCACAGTCACCCGTGTGGTACAGAACAGGGTGGTTGTGTAGCGTTTCCTTAACTGTAATCTTTTATGCAACAAATCAACCCACTTGGGTACACGGGGTGGGTTCAGACTGATAACTCTTAGGTTAATAGTTGAGCATAAACTATTCATGCCACCCAAGTGGCTGACATTTTTTTCAACTGTGATAAGAGCACTTGAATTATTAAAAATGAAACATGCTCTGATAGATTTTAAAAGATTTAATACCTCTAATGATAGTTAAAAACAACCCTCCAGAATCATTGCCACCAAATTGCTGACCTTAAGGACAGCAGCCCACCACATCACCCTAAACCATCAGGACTCTGGCTAATGATGCCAGAGAGTCATCAAAATCTTTTTATGGTGCACATCAAAATCTTTTGGGGTTCACAGATATGCCATCCCATTCCCCTTCCTAATCCCAAACTAACTAAAACCTCACCGCCATCCAGGGGTTCCATCTCACACACCCTTCGGGACGGAGTGGAACTGCCTCTATGGGTTTCCAAGATCCTTATCGTAGAGGGAGTAGAGGCACTTATCTTGCTCCCAAGGAGCAGCTGGTGGTTTCTGACTGCTGACCTTGGCATTAGGGGCCCAATGGCAAACTCACAATGCCACAAGGATAACTCCATGAAATTAAAGAAAAATCTACCCCAGAGGCCAGAGTTTTCTATCAGAGAAAAAAGGAGACAGATTATTTCAGTTCAAAAGTAATTGGACATCCTCTGACACAACTGTCAAGATGTTACAAAAAGAATAAAAGAAGGTTTTTATTTTGTTTCGGTTTTTTATCATTTAAAATCTGTTTCTGTTTTTGGGGTGGGAAGTGGGCTGTTCAGTTTGTGACTTTTAATAAGATTTCTCAGTAGACTCACTGCTTTAAAATAAAGTGTGAGAGAGAAAGAAGCAAAAACTTGAAGGCCATGGAGCAATCACAGACATGACTTTGAGGCAGTATCATTCATTTTCTCATTCTGGTGGATGTTGACACGATTTTTGTGGGAGGTTATACTCTATACAATAACCTGTCAACAAAATATACTTTTGCAGACACTTTTCCGGATTTAGGCTTCTGTTGAGGTTAAAGTAGAAAGACCAGATTAATCCCTTTCAAAACTCTGAGAACTTTTGCTCAAGGAAACAAAAAAATATATTTTTCACTGACTTCTCTTTAAATTTCAAATATCCAAATGCTATTTGGTCTCCATTTCTCCAGGTACTAAAATCTCATTGCTGTCAAGTCAGAGCTGACTGTGGTGGCCCCAGGTGAAAGAGGGGACTGCAAACCTTACCAAACATTACCAAGCTGTGGATTCAAACCTCCAACCTTCAGATGTGCAGTTGATCCCTCAATTCCCATTACCCACTCTTGCTGAATCGATTTGATTCACAGTGGTCTCACGTGCGTCAGAACAGAATGGTACTCCATTCTGTTTACTTTGGATGATTTTCTCATAAGTATATCTCCAGACCTTTCTTCAGAGGAACCTCTGGATAAGCACAACCCTCCAACCTTCTGGTTAGCAGCTGAACACAACAGCCATTTGCATGACCCAGCAACTCCCGATTCTCCATTAAGTATTGCTTATCAAGCTACAGTTTTAGAAACATAAGAGCATCTTGAAGACCTAACTACATTTATTCAACACATGGAATAACAATTTATAGTATATCCTCAACTCTGCTTCTAATTTTTCTGAGGTGGAAACTCTTTTGGGAACTTTTCAAGATCCTAGTTCTTCTGTGGAAAGAACTAGGATCTTCCATCTCTACCACCTTGCTTTTTAACTCTCCTTCCTCTCCATTGTTGAAATTCAACAGATTCATTTCAAAAGCATCTCTTCTGACCTTTATCTCGTCACTTCTCATGGACAGTCATGACTATTGATGGGCATGATGAATCGTAGGGCCCAAGGCTTGTATTATTCACAGACTCATGAGATGAAGGATACTTCAGATGGGCGATAGGTTTAATATAGCTTTAATCCCTCCCATTCTGTCCTCAATGTACAGCACCCTTTCCTTACTTAATGAATTCTTATAATGAGGATAAAGCTATAAAAGGCTACATTACTTGAAAAATGATTAGAGGACAATAAATGATAAGCGAAGTCACCTACCAAACAATGTTACATACAATAACATCTACAAATTTTCAGTAAGGAAGATAGGTAAGTAATGTTTCCACGTAGCCCAATTGTGGTATTTATTTCATGCCCTGCCTATGAACTCATTCAGATGTCAGTCTACTCTGGCACATTTAACTTGAAAAGGACCAAGTTCACAACCTTCCTCCTCTGATTGTCAACACTTCTGCTCTTTCTCCTTCTTTTACGTCCCTTTGAACCGCGACCAAACAATCATCATATAGTCTCTTTTCTCCATGAATCTTCCCATTTCAGATCATCAATTGAGTATGTCTTCCCTGCCTACTTTGCACTTAAAAAAATGTAAAATCCCAGTCTTTAGCATCCAATTAAAAATTCTAATGTGAAATTGTTATTCGTATACTTTAGGAATTCTGTTG
Source organism: Tenrec ecaudatus (assembly GCF_050624435.1). Taxonomy (NCBI): domain Eukaryota; kingdom Metazoa; phylum Chordata; class Mammalia; order Afrosoricida; family Tenrecidae; genus Tenrec; species Tenrec ecaudatus. The sequence continues at coordinate 175,703,809 of NC_134531.1, read as the reverse complement.
TTATTAGATGCTGCTGAGTTGGTTCCAGCTCACATCAGCCCCATGTGAGAGAGAACGAAGTACTGCCCCGTCCTGTACCGTCACCACATTGTTCTCATGGCTGAGTCCATCCACGCAGCCACTGTGGCAATCCTTCTTGTTGAGGACCGTCCTTTTTGTTGGCTGGCCCACTGCTTCACCAAGCATGATGTCCTTCTGCAGAAACTGGTCTCTCCAAAGTATGTGAGATCTTGCCTAAAAGGCAAGATCCTTCACAACTTCAGTCTTTGCTCCATTTACATGATGTACCTACTGGAGGGCATTTGGATTTTCTTTTTTTTTTTTAACAATTTATTGGGGCTGATACAATTCTTTTCACAGTTCATACATATACATACATCAATTGTATAAAGCATATCTGTACAGTCTTTGCCCTAATCATTATTTTTCTCTTTTCTTCTTTTACATTTTATTAGGGACTCCAACAACTCTTACCACAATCCATACATATACATACATCAATTGTATAAAGCACACCCATACATTCCCTGTCCCAATCATTCTCAAGGCATTTGCTCTCCACTTAAGCCCCTTGCATCAGGTCCTCTTTTTTTCCCCCCCTCCCTCCCTTTTCCCCCCTCCCTCATATGCCCTTGGTAATTTATACATCGTTATTTTGTCATATCTTGCCCTATTCGGGGTCTCCCTTCCCCCCTTCTCTGCTGTCCCTCTCCCAGGGAAGAGGTCACATGTGGCTCCTTGTAATCAGTTCCCCCTTTCCAACCCACTCACCCTCCACTCTCCCAGCATCGTCCCTCACGCCCTTGGTCCTGGAGGTATCATCCACCCTGGATTCCCTGTATCTCCAACCCTCCTATGTACCAGTGTACAGCCTCTGTCCTATCCAGCCCTGCAAGGTAGAATTCGGATCATGGTAGTTGGGGGGAGGAAGCATCCAGGATCTGGGGGAAAGCTGTGTTCTTCATCGATACTACCTCACACCCTAATTAACCCATCTCCTCTCCTAAGCCCCTCTATGAGGGGATCTCCATTGGCCGACACTTGGGCCTTGGGTCTCCACTCTGCACTTCCCCCTTCATTTAATATAATATATATATACACATACATATATACATATACACATAAATACACATACATACACACACTTATATCTTTTTTTTTTTTGCATGATGCCTTATATCTGGTCCCTTGGGCACCTCGTGATCGCACTGGCCGGTGTGCTTCTTCCATGTGGGCTTATTTGTTGGATTTTCTTTACATTAAGTTATAATCCATCTGAAGCTTGAAATCTCTTATCTTCATCAGTAAGTGCCTCATGTCCTCCTCACACTCAGCAAGCAAGGTGATGTCATCTGCATACTGCCTGTTTGGTGATAAGCCTTCTTCCAGCCTTGATGCCAACTCCTTCATGTCAGCTGACTTCTCTGAGTATTTGCTCAGCACACAGAATGAATAAGCATGGTGGGAGGATCCCACTAGGATGCAGAATGTAAGTATATTTTCCATCTTGAATTCTTGGAAGTGCTTTTGGCTCTCTCAGCGCCATGATGTATTGTACTACAGTGGTCAGCAAGAACAAGAGCCTTACAAAAGGTGGCAAAATGGAGCCAAGAAGAAAATGTTGATTTGTTTTCTAATGAAGCTTGGTATGATGAAAACCCCAGCTATGTTCAATATAAGAAATGCTGGAAAAACACTAGTCACCAGGACTCAAGGAACCAAAATTGTACCTGATGGCCTCAAGGGTCGGGTTTTTGAAGTGAGGCTTGCTGATCTGCAAAATGATGACGTTGCATTTAGAAAATTTAAGATAATTACTGAGAGCATTCAGGGAAACAGCTGCCTGACCAACTTCCATGGCATGGATCTTATGCATGGCAAAATATGCTCCGTGATTATATATATTAAAAAAAGGCAGACCATGATTGAAGCTCATGTTGATGTTAAGACTAAGGAGGGCTATCTGTTTTGTCTGCTCTGTGCTGGTTTTACTAAAAGACACAACAGTAATATCAGGAGACCTCTTATGCTCAGCACCAGAAAGTCCACCAAATCAGAATGAAAATTATGAAAATCATGATCTGAGGGGTGCAAATGCCTTGCGAGGAGAAGTCAATAAATCGATTCCAGACAGCAATGGGAAAGACATAGAAAAGGCTTTCCAAATCTATTTATCCTCTCCATGATTGTTCAGAAAAGTGAAAATGCTGAAGAAACCCATGTTTGAATTGGGAAAACTCATGGATCTTCTTGGTGAAGGTGGTGGTAGTTCTGGATAAGCTACTGGAGATGAGACAGGTATAAAAATGGAACAGGTGCTATGAGCCACCAGTTTAAGAATTTAAAATTCAGGCTTTTAATGGTGACAAATAAAGGATATTATCTGTGATAAAAATAATTTCTGGAAATATCAATATATTTCCTCACTTCAAGATAGCTTTTCTTAGATTTTAGTTTTTCTATTTGGGGAATGTTTGAATACCTACTTTAATTCTAGTTTAATATTTCCCAAATAGAAAAAGCTAAAATCTAAGAAAAGCTATTTTGAATTGAGCAAATACGATGATGCTCTCAAGAATTCAAGATTACAAATACATTTAACTTCTCATCAACTCAACTTAATATGCTTGGCCAGTCATCTCTACCAGATTTTAATAGAAAATGAGAAATAAGGGTAAACTTCAATCTGCTTTTACCAATTGGTAACATGCGCCTTTTGTAAATAATGAGCATAGGGGATGAGATTGCGAATACTGAGCAACGTCCTTAAGTTATTAGCATCCGCAATATTTCCTGAAATCATGTTTCAAAGTATAATAGAAGGGGGGGAGACAGGCTAAGATGAGGAAGAGGGATTTTAAATGGAGAAAGAACATTATTTTCTGAGTACCCACATAGCTAGCCCTCCCAACATATTAACTTAGTTAATTCTCATAATGGCAGCTATACCTGCAGTTATTGTTTCCATTTTACACTTGAAGATTAGGGAAATAAAGTAAACTAGCCAAGATCACTGAATTAACACACACATGAGATATGATTCTACATCAAGCATAACCTTTTGTCCTCCGCTGTTCTATACAATGTCACTACACAACCAATTGAGAGACTTTCTGGAGTATGCTGACTCAGCACATTTTTGAGTGCCACATAGATAGCCTTCCAATACAAACCTGTATGCTCAGCTAACCAAAAGATGCAGTGAACAGAAGGGAATGAATTTGATTCCACCACCCTCCCTTCCCCTCTCATTACCTCTGAGATCTCACTGCACACCTACATGGAACGTGGAGGGATGTGAACGCCTCACCCAGTGAGGTCGACAGAGATCAGGAGAAAAAGCCTAAAATAATCAGTCAATCTCCAGTTTAGCACAAACCCACTTCTGGCCTTAAGCACTTGAAACAAAGAATCCCTAGGTATCCCCAGCAGCCTTCAGAAACCTGGCTGCAACAGCGAAGAAGTCATCGTTCTTTGGGACAAACACACCTGCTCTAATTGAGGGGAAGGGTTGGCAAAGGTGCAAGCAGGAGAAACCACGTGCTTGGAGGATTTTGTATTTGCCAATGTGCAGGTAGCGTCGGGTGACCTGTTGCATTGATTGAAAGCAGAATTGGAAAGGAGAGGGAAATGCAGAGTACAAAAGTGAGAGGACAACTCAGAATTCTTCCCTTTTTGAATTTCAACCTGTTGGATAAAAACAATAGCAAATGAGGCACTGAATATGCATGAGGCAGGGAAGGTATTTTAAGTTGTTCAGGAGACAGCTCGCTGAACGGAATTGCTAATTATGTCTCACATTGCTCCGTCCAATTCAGTTAGCTTGATTACGGCTCAGCCGTCAACCCTCCTGCACTTGAGCTTCCACACTTACAGCCCATTCTAAGGCTTAATTTGAAATTGGAATTATATCCTCCCTCCTCCAAAAAAGCAATGTTTCCCCTCACTGAAGAGCTAGCTTTACCCATTCTAACAACATAACCTTTCACAGCTAAAATAAAATTAAAACTGCAAAGGGTTCAGACTCAAGGATTTGGGGAGTTGGTGGAATGTAATCGCAGCTGTGACAATTGCAAATGAAGATTGAACAATGAGCCAAATTAAAAGGGTGAGAAAGAGCAGAGCACCATATGGAGTGTTGCTAGCCCACAGGATGTCTTTGATTCCCTGGGAGGAAGACGAGGGAACTGAGGGAGGAGCTAAATACAGCCTACCCTGACCTGCAACCACTGCCCAATTCAAGGCAGCTCAATTCCCATGTCCTTTACTGGGGATCTTCACTTCAAAGACAGGGCCGAGTCCACTTGACCTGGTGCTAGCTCAAGAAATGAATGACGATGAAGCAGGGAGCCTCACTAGGCAGTTAAATAAGGTTCAGGTGTACAAAGGAGGTTCAAAAAGGTTTGGGAAATATTCCATTATCTCTTCATTCTAGTGTCCAGGAAGCTTTTAAAGGCCCCTCATAGCTAGGCTTATCTAGCAAATAGGATTCTTGAGAGAAACCAATGTAATGGTAGAGAAAATGAAGGGTGGTAGAATTAATCACATAAAATGTCATTAGATTAAGTTTTGGATGGGGACCCCCCCTGTCAAATCTGTTCATCTCAGCCAAGCCTCTGCTGGATTCGTGTCTGAAAAGACAATGGAGAAAAGTATAAAAGTGAAAATGCAAAGAGCCTTGCTTTGGGACCCTTCTGAAACAGTATAACTTAACACAAGAGAAAGAACCATATTCCCAGCCTGGTGCAGAAAGCCACACTAATTTGAGTCCACAAGCACCCAATGAACTGACGGAGGGAAGCAGTGAGAGGTGCAAAGGGAACGCTGCTTGCCAGAATCAGGGAAGTACAGGCAGAAGCTGCAGCTGTTGGAAGAACAATTCAGCTTCTGTGGAGGATCTGGTATAGTAGATTAGACTTTGTGCTGCTAACCACAAGGTCGGTAATTCGAATCCACCAACTACTCTGAAGGAGAAAGGTGAGACTTTCTGCTCTCCAAAGGTGATAACATGGGTTTAGGGGGATCCTAGGGGTAAGGGGAAGAAAGGGGGAAACCATCACAAGGTTGGATATATAGCACCCCCAGAGAGACAAATAACAGAAAGGTGGGTGGAGGGAGACAACAGACAATGTAACACACGAAATAACAATAATAATATATAATTGATTAAGGAGTCACAAGGGTGGGAGGGTTGGGGAGAGCGGGGCAAAAAGAGGAGCTGATGCCAAGGGCTTAAGTAGAAACAATGGTTTCGGAAATGTTGATGGCAACATATGTACAAGGGTGCTTAATACTATTGAATGATGGATTGTTATAAGATTTGTAGAAGCTCCCCAATGAAATGATTAAGTTAACAAAAAGATTTATAGCTTCGGAAACCCAAAGGGACTGTTCTACTCTGTCTAATAGGGTCGCTATGAGTTGGAATCAACTCAGACAGTGAGTATGGTTGTTTTACTTTTAACTCTGAACATTTTTACACATCCCTAGCTATTTAGGATGTTCTTGAATGATGCGAATAAAATATTTCTAAAGGGACTTAGGCTTTATATGATGCAATCAGAACACCATGTAAGAAACTGTTCCTTCTGTGGAGACCATACAAAGTAGAGCCAAGACATCCCAATGAAAGCACAAGCCAATTGCTGTCTGTCTCATCTCACTGCCATTGAGTCAATGCCAACTCATAGTTGACTCTGTACCAAAAACAAGCTCACTTGATGCCACCTCATAGTACTAGGTAGAACTGCCCCTGTACATTTCTGATACTTATTCTTTTTGTTTGTAACTTAATCGTTTTGTTGGGGCTTGTACAACTCCTATCACAATCCATACATACCTCCATTGTGTCAAGCACATTTGTACCTTTGTTGCCATCATCATTCTCAAAACATTTGCCTTTATTGGAGCTCTTAGTATCAGCTCCTCATTTTCCCCTCCCCGCTTCCCCTTCCCTCATGAACCCTTGATAATTTGTAAAATATTATTATTTTGTCATGTCTTACACTGTTCAACATCTCCCTTCATCCACTTTTCTGTTGTCCATCCCCCAAGGAGGAGGTCACATGTAGATCCTTGTAATCAGTTCCCCCTTTAGGCCGCAGCTTCCCTCCAAACTCTCAGTATCGCCACTCTCATCACTGGTCCTGAAGGGATCATCCGGCTGGATTCCCTGTGTTTCCAGTTCCTATCTGTACCAGTGTGTATCCCCTTGTCTAGCCAGATTTGTAACATATAATTGGGATCATGATAGTGGGGGGCGGGGGGAGGGGTGGAGGAAGCATTTAGGAACTAGAGGAAAGTTGTATGTTTCATCATTGCTACACTGCACCCTGACTGGCTCATCTCTTCTCTGCTACCCTTCTGTAAGAGGATGTCCAGTTGCCTAAAGATGGGTCTTGGGTCCCCAATCTGTACTCCCCATCATTCACAATGATTTGATTTTTTGTTTTTGATGCTGATACCTGATCCTTTTGACACCTTGTAGTCACACAGGCTGGCGTGCTTCTTCCGTGTGGGCTTTGTTGCTTCTGAGCTAGATGGCCGCTTGTTTACCTTCAAGACTTTAAGACCCCAGATGCTATATCTTTTGATAGCCGGGCTCCATCATCTTTCTTCACCACATTTGTTTACACACCCTCTTTGTCTTCAGTGATCATTCGGGAAAGTGAACATGATGGAATGCCAGTTTAATAGAACAAAGTATTCTTGCATTGAGGGAGTACTTGCATAGAGGCCCAATGTCCATCTGCTAACTTAATACCAAATCTATAAATATGTGCACATAGATCTATTTCCCCATCCTCATATATAAATATTCACATATTTACATATGTGCATGCCTTTATTTAGGCCTCTATAATTGCCCTTTGCCTCCTAGTTCTTTCCTCTATTTCCTTTTACATTCCTCTTGTCCACTATCATGGTCAGCCTTCATTTGGGTTTCAGTAATTCCTCTCAGTTACATTATCCTTGATCTAGCCCTACCAGGCCTCCTACATCCTCCTCACCACCAATTTGGATCACTTGTAGTTCCCTTGTCCCTGGGTTTGTTAACACCACTTCATTTCCACCCCACCCCCTACCTTCCCCTCTCCCATGGGAAACATCAGTCCCATTGTTTTCTCCCCCAGATTGTTCATCCAGCCTATCTTATTTAGACAGATCTATGATACTCATTCTTTCTGGAAGCAGAAAGCCCATAAAGCCCCATCTTTCTCACTAGAACCAGCCCAACACATCACCACTCTGACAGCAGGGTTCAATGACCTGATAGAACTTCATAAAAGCACCCCCTGTAAATCTTTACAGGATTAGAAAGGTCATCTTTCTGATTAGCTGGTAGGTTTGAACTGCTGCTCTTGTAGTTAGTATAGTGGATTCACTAAATCACCAGGGCACCTTAGTCAATTGCTAGGCATGTCAAAGAGGCATGAGAAACAAACAACTAGCCACAACCACATGATTGAATCCAAATGACACCACAAGGAACAGGGTTGAACTATTTAAAGCTAAACCCTGCCCAAACATCAGATGGATGAATAAATAAGTGATGGGTTAAGTCACTATGTTTGGGAGGCAATAACACAGAGGTAATATCACAGGTAACTAATACAATCTGTACAAATATACACATTTTCTTCCAGTGTTCAATGTCAACCCACTGACAAAAGGAGAAAGAAAAGGAGAGTTGTTTCCCCCTGCATCATTTGTCCATGAAAACAATTTTGTTCTCAGGAAATTTGCTGCTGACCTTAATTAAAGGCATTAGAGAAGTAATAATCATCAGGCTAAAATGAAAGTTCTAGATACAGTACATCATTCTCCTAGAGCAGAGTAGGCCTTGGATGGCAAAAGCTTAGGTACCCACACTGCCTGCCCTGAATAAAATCAGAGTGAGTGGTGTAATGCCTACTTTACTCCACTTCACTCACAGAAACGCGCCAACCCATACGTGAGCTCTGCGTTCAGAAGATCCTTGCATTTCCAGAGGTTTAGGTATTGGTCAGAGTTGTTTTCATCTGCTCTCCTGGTTCTCCAAATGTCTTGATTAGGAAAAAAAAAAAGCCAGTGGTTGTTGAGTTGATTTCTATTTTTTTCAGCTTCGCGTGTGTCAATTACTACTCATGGCAGCCTCAGGTGTGTCAGAACAGAGGATTTTCTATGGTGTTTTGGAAGTAGATGATCACTGGGCCTTCTTCCAAGGCATCCCTGGGTGAACTTGAATCTTCACCTTTGGGGTTGATAGATGATTTTATGTCAACTAGACACTCCTATCCAGGAGTGGAGTCAGACCTGTCAATCATGTCATGGCCTGAGAAAGAGAAGACTTCTTTCTTCTCTCTCCCCCTTTTACCTTCCTGCTTCCAGCACCCTGAGAGCTGCCAGAGCCCTGCCATGTTTCCACTGACTTTGGATCCAAACAAATAGGCACTCGCTGCAATATGCATCATCGCATGTGGCTGCATGACTCTGAAGAGCGACTTATGGACTATTATTGGATGTATGAACTTGAGTTGAACTAGCCTGGGACACTTTTTTGCTATAAATCTCTCTTAGACACATATGAGTGTCCCTGGGTGTGTTCTGTAGTTCACCTGGCCTAAGCAATCGTCATGCACTTACCCACCTGTGCCATCCAAATTGCATCTGCTAAGAAAAAGCATCCAAGATACAAAGAGAAGAGAAGGTAGGTCGGCTTTTAAAAGACATGGAAAACAAAGCCATATGAGGACACTGGTATGGTTTGTCCCACCTTGGTAGATATTCCAGTATTCCACCTTTTTTAAAGAACATAACCAAGACATGTCCTAAGAAACCTAGAGGATTGCTTTATATTAAAAGGTACTGGTGGACAGGAGAGGATTGTTAATTTTGAAACGTTTGAGAAGTTCCTTATTTCTGCTTTTCATCCCCTGTCCTCCTTCCCCCTAAACTCAAGGGTCCTTTGGTGGGGGAGCAGGGGGGGGGGGAGAAACTGTTTCCTAAACAGAATTTTCCTTCCAATTAAATCCTCCATGTCCTCATGCAGTTCTATTGCTTCCGCTCTGCTAAGCTTTAGGTTGGTTCTAGCTGAGTTTAGAATCCAATTTGAACTTTCAGTGATCATGAAAATATAGATGCTTCTTATTTTAGTGATATCAGATTAAGCTGTCATCCACAAGCAGTCAAGGTAAAGGAATTAAATTCACATCATGAAATGCAGAAACTATTTATTCACTTGAACTCTTTCTCATAGATACTGTAGAGACAAGTACATCAAAATGTTGTTTATAATTAAGGGAAATTACCCCCAAAATGCACTCTGGTGCACATGATTTGCTATGTGCTCCTCATGTCTTCTGTCTTAAAGTACAAAGTAACTGGGTTTGCTCCAACCAGGCTGTCTGCTTGCTCTAATGATCTATGCCAGTTGGAAGCCTCCATCTTTAAGTTGATGGTGCTTAAATAAGAAGGCTGTTTCCATGGTTCCAAGTCAAAAAGTTCACTTCTTTTTTCTTTTCATCTCAACAAGAGAACACATACAAAGAAGCTAAACTCTCTTCCTCGTTCTGCTTTCGTTTGAGGCTCCATTTCTATGATAGCAGAATCTGACTACCTACAATGAAAAAGTGTAAGATTTTTTTAAAAAATAAGGGACTGGGGGTGGGATGTTGGGAAAGAGTATGATTAAGATGAATCCAAGCCAGAAGAGACATAAGGAAGAAAATGCAGGGGGATCCCATCCACCAATAAGAAGAAAGGAGACCAAAATTCCATCTGAACCTCTATTCGTGGTTACAAAATACCCTGAAAACGGACTGACTCTAAAGGGGGCTCATTTTCAGTGGTGTCACAAGTCAGAAAAGCTGGGTCCTTTCCACCATCTCCTCCCCAGAGGCCTTCTCTAGGCTAATGTCCATGAAGAGGCATTCCAGTCCCTTCACTTCTTAGCAGACAAGCGCTGAGAACAGGCCCCTCGGAGTACACAAGAAACACAGGCAAAGGCTCTTTCCTGGCAACAATGATTGACGATCTCGATCTGTAAGAAGCCTAAAACATCCTTCTGAGAATAAAAATACTTGTCAAAGCCAAGCTTTTCTTCTTTCTTTCTTTCTTTCTTTCTTTCTTTCTTTCTTTCTTTCTTTCTTTCTTTCTTTCTGTACTTCTGATGTACCAGACAAGGAGCCCTGGTGGCTCAGCGGTCAAGTACTCAGCTGCTAACTGAAAGGCCAGAGGAAGCACCCACTCCCGGGCTCAGTGGCAATTTGCTTCCTAAAAGATTTATAGCCTTGAAAACACTTTGCGGCAGTTTCATAGGGTCACTGTGAGTGAGAATCAGTCACTGACCTTGGTTAATTAATGGTCCAGACACTGACACACACACACAAAAACTATCACTTCTTCTTGACCCAACCTGAATTTGTTCTAAGCACAAGTTTATCTTGCTTAGTCCATGACAAAGATGTCTTCCCTGGCTTTTAAAATGTTGATGGTTGTCTTTTCTTACTCATTATTTGTATTTTTCTGTATATTATTATTAATATTTTATCCTTACCACTTCATTTTGTTTTTGTCTCTTATTGTTTCTGTTGAGATTCCCAGCTTGCGAAGCACAGAGGGAGAAGATGCAGAGAAATAAGAACTGACTCAAGGGTTTATAGGGGATGTACGTAGGGAGGAGAGGAGACAGGGAGGGTGAGGGGATTTGGGTAGCAAACCATTAATATGGAAGGGGGGAAGGGTGCACCAGAACTGATTGTGAAATCATCTTAAAAGTGATTTAACCATGGAAGTATATGATATGTAAATACTATATCAAGTAAACCACACACACACACACATAAAAATAGCCAAACTTGACCTATGGTTCCCATGGGTGAAGGGGAAAGTGTTGGTGCATAGGGGGCATTGAGCTTATGTCAATGGTGGTAGAATAATTTGGAAAAGGGTATCAATAGTGACCATACAGAATAAAGAGTATAACCAATGACACTGTATTACACAAGCAGATGTTGTCAAGTTGGAGACAGTTTTATCGTGTATACTTTTTCCACAATTAGACCAAAAAAATAATTACATGAATAACGATGACTGCAAGGAAGAAGGAAGTGTAGTAGCATTGAACGCGATGACAAGTGTACAACTCTTCTTGATGTTACTGAATTATTGAATTGTATGACATGTGGATTAAGTGCTCATCCTATGAAGAAAATTTTAAGCACCAGCTTTTTTGTCTGTTAGTAAGCAAAAGGATACAACATTACTCTTATAGACATAGTGTAGTGTGAGCAAGGGAGTAGACAAAAACATAAGCAGCAACAATATAAAAACAATCTTTCATATCATTATATTTATTTGTTTGTTCATTGCTATTGTTTTGTATAAAGAGTCTTGACAAGGATGGGTAAGGATTGTACTGCTAATCGCAAGGTCAGCACTTCAAACCCACCAGCAGCTCCACAGGGAAAGGATGAAGCTCTCTCTTCCGAAAGATGCACAGCCACAGAAAACCTATACATGGCCATTCTGAGTGGGAATCTACTTGATAGCAGTGGGTTTGGTGTTTATTATTATGTGTACAGCATTCTTCACTAATAAACACGGTGCATTTATAGTACAAAGGCACTTAAATAAATTCATGGAAAAGTTTCATTATCTTTCCATTCCTTTTCCTAGAAGCTTTTTTACACACGCCCATGTCTGATTTGGTCTTCCTGATGATTCTGTGGAGGTACTGTGCAGGGACTCTTATTTCAATTTCCATATAAAGACAGTAGGACTTCAGGAGAAATCTTCACAAAATAAGTGCACCAAATATGCAATGAGTGATGAGATAAAGTCAAGTCTGGGAATTGTATCTTCTAACTCCATCTCCCCACAGTTCACCTAGGAGCTTGTCTTACTGTGGTGGTTTGCATGGTGCAGAAATGCTCCACGTTATGCGACTGGTCTCGGAACTCCCAGGTTACTTGTGGAGAACAAGTTTCCGTGGAGCTTCCAGAACCAAGAACAGATGAGGGAGAAGGAATAGGCTGACCATTTCAGAGGGATTGGCCGCTGTAAACCTATGACCAGCAGAGGAACATTGTCTGATGTAGTACCAAAAGATGAGCCTCTCAGGTCTGAAGGCACAACTCACTGTAAAGAAAAGCCAAATCCTCACAGCTGGCACAATCGACAACATCACAATAAGCAGAGCAAAGATTGAAGCTGTCATGGATTTACACAGTGACTGCAACAATGGGATCAAGCATAATAACAAATATGAGGGTCAGGCAACATGTTGTTCTGTTACACGTGGGCCATTTAGCCAACTCAACAGCACCTAACAACCGTTTCATCTCCAGGATCCTTTCTCCTCCTATATACTGCTAATTTTCCCTGGCATAATTTAACTAGGGAAAGGTTTATTATATGATTCAGGAAAAAGATACCGGGGATTCAGAGACTAAGAGTTAAAATTCTCGCTCTGAAGAGTGAGCTACTTTGTGCATTTCTGATAAAAAAAATATTTTAACCAAAATGTCTAACAATGAAAAAAAATTTTCATCCCTAGTGGTTCTTAGTCCATCACAAATTTGAATACAATCACAGTGTAATTTTTAAGTGGACTTTTTATGCTCACTAATATTTTCTTCCTACCACTGATCTGTCAGTCTGTCAGACTGGTGACTTGCGTGTTGCTTTGATACTGGAAGCAATGTGACTGATCTTTCAAACACCCGTGGCATCACCCAAAATGAACAGGTTCCAAGCAGAGCTTCCAGACAAAGAACAGACTATGAAGGGGTCATCGGCTGTCCACGTCAGAGGGCTTAGCCACCAAGAATCTTACAGATAGCAACAAAACCTTGGCAGCTACGTAAACCCTCATGAGTGGAAGCAGAATATTGTCAGAGAGAATGCCAGAATATGAGCCCCGCAGGTCAGAGGCACTCAGAATACGCCTTCTCAAAGTAGAGTCAACCGTAATGACATTGATTTAAATCCCGCAGGAGCAAAGCCAGCAGGACCTCCGTTTGATGACAAGGTATGAACCAAAATGAGAAGAAACCACTACAAGACTGAAGCAGGTGTCTTGGAAGAAGTACAGCAAGGATCCTCCTCATAGGCAAGGTTTCCAAGACTTCATCTCATGTACTTTGGACATACTGTCAAGAGAGACCCGTCCCTGGGGAAGGGCACCAGGCGCAGTAAAGTAGAGGGCAGTGAAAAAGAGAAAGGCCCGCAACAAGATGGATTGACGCAAGGGCTGCAACAGTGGGCTCAAACATAAGCAGACTTGAGGATGGTGCCGAGCAGACAGTGTTTCATTCTGCTGCTGATATGGCCACCGAGGGTAGGGACCAACTTGACAGTACTTACCAAAACAGCATTTTCTTCCAGCTCTTGTAAGCTAGTTCAGTTTGATATGAAACCATCTAGAGCATATTTTAATATAAGGTGTGAGATGAGAATAATTTGTTCCCTTCTATGGAACTGATCAATTTGCCAGAATTAATTACAGATTGATCTTGTTTTTTCTATAATGTACTCATGTATACAGCTTTAGCTTTTTTCTAAGTGATTTTCTCTATAATTTTAATGTAAGAAAAGCTGTGTAATAAGAGAAAAGATGGGAGATTGTTACATCTGTGAAACCATCTTGTATCAAGTGATATTTTAAAACTTCTGTCAATTGACCAACTAAGAATATGTGTGATTAACAGCAAAATATCTTACTTTGCAGAATTTTTATAAAGACAGATAGATGTCCAGGTAGAAAATAGACAAAGATTAAGAATGGTCAATTCAGAGGGGGAAATAATAGTCAAATTGGCAAAATTATAAAGTCTGGAAGTGTTTATAAGGATATAGGGAACATGCATGCCTATCTAATAATAGAAGTTGTCTAATAATTGTCATATTTCTGAAAACGTGTAGCAGTGTGTATCCAAAGTATTAAAGAGTCCCATATTCTTAGGTCCAGTAACTGTATTCCTAAAAACTGTTCTAAGGAAATAAATAATGAAGTGGCAGGCTAGTTTCAAATCACAGTGTTTGTTATCCCCCCTATAATAGCCAATAAGCAATCTCAAAGTTCAAATGTGGCTGGACAATGAAATAGCTCGCAAGTGTGGAAACGTAATGATGTATTCATACAAAGCAAAGCTCTTTAAGCGCCTATGGTGTGTTGGGTCAAGTGCTAGGTCTTGGTGACATAAAAGACATATCTTTCTGTAGTTAAAATCCAATGGGAGATATGCATACACATGTATTTAAGAAGCAAGAGGACTCACAGCAAAATGTGGTGTAGGCTAAAGTAGAGTCAACTCCCAAATCATATCAACCATGTGCATAACAGAAGACAATTTTACTTGAATCCATCTAGCACGAATTGGGATGTAAGATATGAGATGTGAGATGGCTGGGCCATCTCCGTGAGCAGTTACAGATTAGATCATTGTGAGTCACAATTTTTCTTAACTGCATACATTGCCAAGTCTTTCTTAGTTTGGGAACACTGCTGAAATTGTTCAATGTTATATAAAATCAAAGATGAACAGGTGGTGGCTGTGTGTGAGGTATACTGACCAGTAATTGATCCCAGGTCTCCGATATGGTTAGCAAGATTACTATCACTGAATCATTACTGTCCAGTCAATGAAATATCATCAATGGTTGTCTCCAATTGGAATGATATTTTTTTACTCGCTCCACACCATTCCTTTTTTTAAACCTAATTTTTATTTTATTTATTTTAGCATTACTTTTGTAAACAAAAGAATAAAGTATAAAGAAGAACAGAAAACTACACATATCTCTAGTTGCTACTACCCTGTTTCTAAGAACGGAAGTTGTATTGCCTATAGCAATCCACTCCAAGGTCACCTCTAAGTCACCTGAATCATTGAAAAAGTTCAGAGAAGCTACAAGCTCCAGCATAAGCTGTGTTTTCTCACTTGCATATCTTTAGTTACAAATGGCTATTTACCTGTCAGTTGGGTTGAGAACACCCATAGGTTCTCCTTTGAAGTAAACCTCTTGGATTTAAAGAGTTTTTTTTTTTAAGCTGCTGAAGGTTTGCTTGATCTAAAGTCTCAGAGACGTTTGAAGTTGTAACTTAATGGAAGATTATTTTTATTCACAGTGATCAAGCAGTTAATGAGATAAAGTAGTGAGGAGACAAGCTTAATAGAATGTGTGGTTGCACTGGATGTTAATCCTTATACAAGGCCGAATGAAAATAACAGGAAACGAGAATGCGATTGAGACAGATGGCTGAACAGCTCAAAGACAGGAAAAACAAAGCTTCCTTTCTAGGCCTTTCACAAGTAAAGCCTTGTCACGTTGAGTTCGGTAGATTAAAGGACAGCAAAGGGTGAGGAGATGAAAAGCCACGGAGAAGACATTTCTGGGGATAGTTCTCCCGGGGCCTTCCCCTGCCCTTCCTCAGGCCCCACCTGGCCCCTCCTCTGAAGAGCCAAAGGTATCGAAAGCAACTACAAGCTTTCAATATGGAAAGAATAGAAATGGTAAATAAAGTTGTCATCTGCCTCAACAGATTTCCATGAACCATCTCGATATCCTTACATCTAAGAAGCAGAATATCAGGGAATATCAGGCCACATCGAATTTAGAACTGACACACAAGGGAGACCAGGACAGCACATGAGAGAAGAAGTAAAGAGTATCACTCTGTTTATAATCTACATTGGTTTAGCATCACCTTCTTTGTTCTTATGCTTCACCTCCCCCTTCTCCTCCTCCTCCTGCTCCTCCTCCTGCTCCTTGTTTGTCAGTCACGGTATAAAGATTCAGGCTACCATATCACCGGAAGAAACTGATAAAACTTAAAATAAACGACCTACAAAGCCTAAATAGCTGCAGAGGAGAAAAGGAAATTTGTCACCAGGTAGTATTGATTTAGCCCACTGATTGGGAGGTAGAACCAAGGATGGCTGTTGTTAAATGACATTCAGCTGATTCAGACGCACAGCAAACCTCTGCGCAACACAATGACACACCGCCCAATCCTACGCATCCGCACAGCTCTTCATAGGTTTGAGGCCATGATTACAGCCACTGCGTCTATTCATTTCATCAAGACTCAAGAGCCTTCCTCTTTTTCTTTTTTTTAAAAAATTTTATTAGGAGCTCATACAACTCTTATCACAATCCAGACATACATCAATTGTGTAAAGTGCATCTGTATATTCTTTGCCCTCATCATTCTCAAAGCATTTGCTCTCCACTTAAGCCCTTGGCATCAGGTCCTCTTTTTTTACCCCTCCTTCCCCACTCCCCCCTCCCTCATGAGCACTTGATAATTTATAAATTATTATTTTGTCATATCTTGCCCTGTCCGGTGTCTCCCTTCACCCACTTTTCTGTTATCCATCCCCCAGGGAGGAGGTCACATGTAGATCCTTGTAATCGGTTCCCTCTTTTCAACCCACTCACCCTCCACTCTCCCAGTATCGCCCCTCACACCCCTGGTCCTAAAGGTATCATTCGCCCTGGATTCCCTGTGCCTCCAGCTCCTATCTGCACCAGTGTGCATCCTCTGCTCTATCCAGACTTGCAAGGTAGAATTCGGATCATGATGGGGAGGTAGGGGGAAGCATTTAGGAACTAGAGGAAAGCTGTATTCTTCATCGGTGCTACATCACACCCTGACTGACTCATCTCCTCCTCTAGACCCCTCTGTGAGGGGATCTCCAGTGGCCGATGAATGGGCTTTGGGTCTCCACTCTGCACTTCCCCCTTCATTCACTATGGTAAGATTTTTTTTTTTGTTCTGATGATGCCTTATACCTGCCATCCTTATCTCTAAGGAGCATTTTGGTTGTACTTCTTTTCTTTTTTTTAATATATAAACTTTATTTTTTAATTAAAAGATAATTTTACGGGGCTCTTACAGCTTTTTAAAAATCATTTTATTAGGGGCTCATACAACTCATCACAATCCATACCTACATCAATTGTGTACATTGACTGCCCTCATCATTCTCAAAACATTTGCTCTCCACTTAATGGTTGTACTTCTTCCAACATGTATTTATTTGTTCTTTTGGAAGCCTGTAGTACACTTAATATTCTTTGACAGCATCATAATTTAAATCCATTGATTATTATTTGGTCTTCCTTATTCTGTGTCCAACTTTCCCATGCATATGAGGCTATTAAAAATACCACAGCTTAGAACAAAAAATAATCACGGCTTTATAACACTTTAAAATGATCTTGTACAGGTGATTTACCCAGTGCAAGTGTCCTTTGATTTTTTTGGCTGCTGCTTCCACTTGTCTGCCAGTTTGTTCTACGGTGGTGACTTATTTGCTGCTGTGATGAGCCCAAATTTACTTCTGAGCAATTGATGGCCTGTTCCACTGTCTGCCCTTTCGCTCTTACATCATCTCTACCCTCCAATCTACTACATTTGATTCCTGTGTCTTCCCTCAGAAGAAGTCCATGTGTATTGTCACCATTTGTGTTGTTGAAAAAGCCATGTGCTATGCACAAGTCATTGGTCTTACCAATTCTATCACAGGATCTTTAACTTCATTTCTAGCACCAAGGCCATATTTTCCAACTACTGTTCCTTCCTTTTTGTTTCCAACTTTTGCATTCAAATAGCCAATAGTTACCACCATATCTTGATAGCATGTTTGATCAATTTCTGGCTGAAGACATTGGTAGAATGTTTCAATATCCTTAGCACTAGTTTACATAGTAGGTGCATAAATTTGAATAATAGTTGTATTGAGTGAATGCAAATAAATTTAATCCTATCATAGACAGTATTGTCCTTTCAGATAGATCTTGAAATGTCCTTTTTCACAATGATGCAATGATTTTTCTCTTGAGTGAGTCATTCATGGCATAATAAACCACAGGATTTTCTGATTAAAAATGGCCAATACCAGTGTTTTTCAACTCACTAACACCTAGGGTATCAATGTTAATGAAGTCCATTTTGATTTTTACAACTTCAATTTTCCTACATTCATATTTTTAAATTCCAAGTTCTAATAATCAGTAGATTTTTGCAGCAATTTCTTCTTATTTTGAGTCATACTCCATCAGCAAATAAAGGCCCTGAATGATAGACTCCATTGAGACCACTATGATCAAATCTGCTTTGAGAATAAAGCTGTCTCTCAGGCCTATTTTGAGTGCATTCTGACCTCAGGACTCATTTCGGTCACTATCTCTGACAATGCTCTACTTCTAGTCATTAGGCCTCCTCATGAATAGAATCTGACAATGTTTCAATGCTATCCATAAGATTTTCAGTATAAGATATTACAAAATAATAAATTATCAAGGGTTCATGAGGGAGGGGGGATGGGCAGGGAGGGGTCAAAAAGGAAGAACTGATGCCAAGGGCTCAAGTGGAGAGCAAATGTTTTGAGAATGATGAGGTCAATGAATGTACAAATGTGCTTTACACAATTGATGGATGTATGGATTGTGATAAGCATTGTAGGAGCCCCCAATAAAATGATTTTTTTATTAAAAAAAAGGTTTTCAGCAGCTAATTCCTCTGACGCTAATTCCTTGTTTGTAGTCTTTCCTTAGTCTAGAGCAGTGGTTCTCAATGTTCCCAATGCTGTGGACCTTTAACAACACTTCATGTTGTGGTGACCCATAAAATTATTTTGATTGCTCATTCATAACTGTAATTTTGTTACTGTTATGAATGGGAAACCCCTGTGAAAGGGTTGTTCAACCCCCTGAAAGGGACCACTGGTTGAGAACCGCTGACCTAAAAGCTTTACTGATACCTGTTAACTTTGGGTGTCCCTGCTGGTATTTGAAATACCAGTGACATAACTTCCAGTATCACAGCAACACACAAGCTACCACAGTATGACAGACAGAAAAGTGATGTGAACCAATTATGGATATCCTTAATATGTCAAGTATTCCATTGAGTACATTTTAGAAAATTGAAAATGCTCTATTTCCCAATCAATTGGAAGTCATCTCTATCTTATGTTGATTTACTTCACTCAGTATAATGTTTTCAAGTTTCATTCATGTTGTAGCATGTATCAGGGTTTCATTGATATTTATGACTAATATTCCATATGTATGTTCCTTATTGTTTAAATCTATTCATCTATTTTTGGGATTCTCCATTGTTTTTACCTTTCATATTCTATGAATAGTGCTACAGTAAACATTAGCATATGTTGTTACCACCATCCTTCAACTTTGTAAGAACACAAGGAAATTACACACTAGTATGTCCATTCATGGTTTCTCAAACAAAAACTCCCTGCCCTCAAGCCAATGCCAACTCACAGTGACTCCAGAAGATAGGATAGAACAGCTTCCCCCCACCCCACCCCCACACACACACCCCATGGGTTTCCAATACTAACTCTATGGGAGTATAACGTCTTGTTTATCTCCTATGGCACCTCTAGTGGCTTGGAGCTCCCCTGGAGAATCGCAGCCTAATGTGTGACCACCAGACTAAAAGGGGAATTTCCCCCATGTACCTCTCCTCACTTCTGCCTGGTTGCAAGGAATCACTTCCTCGTTTGAGTACTTTTCTTAGTCCCCAAACTTTAGATCAAGGTTTACTTGGATTTTGGAATAGTCTTCAAACAGCCCAAAAGACTCGACGGGTTGCCATCTAGTCCTCAGGCTTCACTGGGACAACCACGAGGGAGGAATCCACAAGCCCTCAGCCATATGTCTGTTATTTAGCCGCTTATCCCAGACATTGGAGCAACTAGAGTGGGCTTGAAATACACTAGAAACGGTCTCAGAGCCGGGCTATATTTTAATCTTCTGTGGAAAACTTTTGCCATGTAATTAACACTACAGCATTTCAGGTTGCCTCAAAGTGTCCTTCAGCTGACAATCATGCAACTAAAACACTTTTTCCAACTCTGTCCTGTGTTAAAGGATAGTAGAGCCTTTCTTTTCTTCTAAGATTTATGCCTTTTTCTTTTCTTCTTTTCTTTAGCGTGTATACAAAATAAGTTCCTTCCCTACAGAAGATATGCCAAGAATGATTTCACAAGCACAAATTACCATGAAAACTTAAAAGAATTTGTTTAAAGGGAAGTTAATTAATTTTATTTTAGAGTTGTTGTTCAAATGCCTTTGAAATTGCTGCTTTTTTTTTTAACTTTAGGGCCAAGCTGAGTTTCTGTAGTTCCTTTAAACACCACCCTCTCAACAGCAACAATACTTTGCCAGTGAGTCCATTCCATCTCATAGCCACTCTCCAGGACAAGCCAGAACTGCGCCATGGGGATCCCAAGGGTATAGACTGAGCAGCTGGCCCCATCTCTCCCAGGAGTAGGTGATAGATTCAAATCCCTGACCTCTGGATTAACAGCCAAACACTACCACCAGAGTACTACCCTGGTGCCTTGGTCCCTTCAGTTTAATCTTGTTAGCACATGATAATTTGCATTCATGAAAGCATTTTATCTGTATGAATATTCTAATACTTAGCTACCTACCTTGTCATAAAGATAACTATGTTATCCAATAAATCTGTCGATAGGAGAATGGGATAATACATGTCAGAACATTCATTCAAACAAAAACTCAACTGCCGTTGAAAGATGGAGGATATTTTACATTGTGGTTGTTGAATTTTTTCTGTTGTGTCCATTTCGATTCACAGTGATCCGTGTGTCCGAGTAGAACAGTGCTCTATAGGGGGTAAATGTTTGCTTTTCCAAAATATAGAACACAAGGCTTTTCTTTTGATGCATGTCGGGTAGACTGTAAAATCTAGCCTTTTGGTTAGTACTCTACACCACCCAGGGACATCAAGGTTGTACATACCTACATAGACAGATCAAGTTGAGTTGTTCTGTTTTAAAAAAGTAGCTTCAAGACAACACATAATGTTTTATTTCAGTCATAAAAATACATATATAGAGGATATATCGTTAGATGTGGAAATTTAGCTCAGGAAAATTAAGCAGGGATACATATTTTAATAATTCAAACTATGAGTCAGTGTATAAAACAAATCGTGAAAATATTCCAGTGTAATATTTTTTAAACTTCCAAAAAAGTCATCTCTAAATGATTGTCATTTGTGATAATCCTCCTAAAATTATCAGATCAGAAAGGAATTCCACAATTTTCCTTGTAAAAATATTTGAGTTGTCTTTCTCCACCTCCAAGAGTCAGAGAGTAATTGAATGAATGCCAACATGTGCTGAGAACTTAGAGCAATTACTCTGAACCAGGTCGAGTGTTAGCTCTGAAAGCGTTTTATGGCCCTGTTTTTTGTTACTCAGAAAGAAAAAGCAAGAAAAAGAAAAACACTAAAGTCTCAAACCCAGACTTCATTTCATAGCTGTTCCAGAATTTCTACAGAGGCAGGGCTGAACCACAGTGCTCTCTTTGAAGAGGGGCGGTGCTTAAAGCTCTATTTACATAGACTCTATAAATCAAGAAAATGGCCACAGACCACATAAAATACTGGTGAGGCAGTAACTTACCAGACCATCCACTCTATATTACATGTAGTGTTAGGGGTACTGGGAGAAGCTAAAGGTCCTTTAAATCAACCCCCTTGGTACTTCTGATGCCCTGAGATAAGAATCCACAGCAAAAAGAAATTGTCAAATCTAGGAAAAGAAATAGAATGTTTCCCCCTGATAGTAGATCCTAGAAGCATAACAAAGTTTCAAAATGGTCTATAGGTATTTTCAGCACACAATGACACGCATATAACAACAACCTTAACCATCCTGTTAAAATCTTTTATATGTAACTATCTAGAGATATGTAAACCGAAGCTTTTGTGGCTTACTGAATTACTCATTGGACTTTGAGGGCAGGGTCAGCAGTTTGAATCAACCAGCCATGCCACAGGAGAGAGGTGTGCGCCCTTGAACTCCGAGTGAGCAGTTCAACTCTGCCTTTGAATGGACTCAATGGTAGTGGGTTTGTATTTTGGTTTAGTCCCATACTCATATATGCACACAGTTAACCCCAAATCCATTGCCTTTGAGTCATTGTAAATCACCCCTACTCTCCAGGACAGAGAAGAACTGCCCTCTCCCCCCATACAACTAGCAAAACTGCTCATCTTTACAGAAGCAGATTACTGTGTCTTTTTCCCATAGTAGCTAGTGAGTTCAATCAATAATTCTTTTGGCTAGCATTTGAGCATCTGTACTACCAGGACTCTTCAAATGAATAATTTTGCTGAAGATAATGCAAAACCATTATAGCAGTACCTGGACAAGGAACTAACATAACTTCAAGCAAGATTCAAAAGAAGATGAGGCATGAGGAGTATCATTGCTGAAGTTAGATAGACCTTTGGTGAAAGCAGAGAATATCAGCAATGTATGTATCTGTGCTTTACTGGCTATGTAAAGGGACTGAAGTGTGTAGATCATAATATAATAACATTTTGAAGAATGAAAATAGCAGAACACTTCATTGTGCTCATGTGGAATCTTGTGTATAGTCCAAGAGGAAGTCCTTTGTCCCAAGCAAATGGATACTGAATGATTTAAAAATCATGAAAGGTATACATCAGGGTCATGTCCTTTCCCATATTTACTTAATCTACATGCTAAGCAAATAACTACAGCATGGATGATATCTCAATATAAAGAGAGGAAAAATCCTTCCAAATGGATCAATAAGCTTTTCATGATCAACAGAGAAATGCTTGTAATTGTCAAGAATTTTATTTAATTTGGATCCTTAATCACTGCCCATGGAAGCAGCAGTAAGAATTTCACAGGGCAAATCTGCTGCAAAAGATATCTTTAAAGTTAAATTAAATTAAGCTGTTACTTTGAAGACTAAGGAGTGCCTGGCCTAAGCCAAGCTACGTTCAATGCCTTCTTCGGTGTATGAAAGTTGGGCTATGGATAAGGGACACCATAGGAGAATTAATGCCTTTGAATTGTGTTGTTGGCAAAGAATATGAACTGTACTGTGAACTGACAACCAAGAAAGTTGTCTTGAAAGAAGTACAATCAGAATGTTTCTTAGAAGTGAGATGGCAAGACTTTATCACATATTCTTTAGCCATGTTATTTGTAAGGAGCAGTCTCTGCAGAAAGATGTTACTGTATGTGGGCCAGTGAAAAGGAGAAAGACCATCAATTAAATTAGATTGATATAGGAGGTGCAACAACATCAAACACAGCAACAATTGTAAGGGTGGCTCAGGACCTCGCAGTGGTTCATTCTATGTATCTCTGCGTATGTGTGTGTACACATGTATATGTGTGTGTACAGTGTGCACACATACAGACATCAGAAGTTCATGGGAAAAATCCATTATCTTTTAATAACACTCTTCACAAAATCTGTGAAATTCCCTCATATATATAATTACACATCATAGTAGCTAAATTGCCCCAAAGCAGTATTTCTCAAACAATCTCTGGTAAACGGTGTCTGTTTTTGCTTGCTTGCTTTTTAATTTTCCATACATCTATGATTGATGAGAAAACATGACTTGAACCATATGAATTTCATGACACCCTAATGGTAGCATACCTTGGTTAGCGAGAAAAGTCAACTGATCATGTGTTTGCATATTACAACAGACACAAATTGCTGTAAAAATTTATAAGTATTAAGCTCCAATTTCTAATTTTTTTCTTACCTACTGATATGGTCAAAGTTTATTGTGCCAACCTGGCTGATAAACACATGTGGGGTTAATTGAAGAACGGAGAGATAAATGACTTGGTGAGCCTTGCCTTTCGAGTTCTTGGGTCTCTTGCTTTGTAATGGTTGGAACGGGGTGCAGCTGCCTTGGCCAGTTCCCTGCTTCAGTTGGCAAGGCTCACTTCCTGCAATACATCCCCAAGGAGAAGATGCATGTACCTACCCTGGTGCAGCCCTGGGTGCTGGAGCGCCTGTGTGGAGACCCCTGCCAGCACTGAAATGCTTACATGTTCACTGATTCAGATTTTCTCCTGCAGTCGGCATCATTGCGTCTGTTTTGTGAGATGAAGGAGGACTTTGTGGATGGTGTTGGACATAGGGGTTAATGGGTTAATGTTGTACATGTGGGCTTGGGCAGCACTGGATTGGGATGTGTTCGTGATGTGCACTTACCCTTTATATAAAGCCCTCTCTTATACATGAGTTTCTGTGGATTTGCTTCTCTAAAGCACACAAACTAACACACCTAGACCAATAGTAAAGTGTGCTGATCCAGTGAATCCACTTTTAGTAGCTTTGGGGGGAAGCATAAAATTCCTATCTCTGAAATAATACAAAATGTCTGAAAATAAACTACTGATCAAAAAACGAACTGTTTAAACAAAAATTTCCTACTGTTTCTCTTTTTAACTTTTGCACCATTTAATTGGCAAGCATCTTGACATTGCAAAGAAATCTGCTTTTTAAAACTGTCATCATTTATAACTGCTCATCTTTGTGAATTATAATTTTCTCAATATTATACAATCAAAATAAAATGTATTGCACATTGCAGCTGAAAAATAATAATAGACCAGCATCCTGCAGAGATACTTTAGGAGAAATTAAAATTCCATGATAAAACACATTGCCCCATGTGACCATCCAAAGCACATAATGCATCTTTCTCACATGGAGCAACAGAGCCAGATGGAAAGTCAGGAATTAGAGAAGCCTATGAAATGTTCAGGTCTCCATGAACAAATGCCTCCTTTGCCATGAGACCAGTAGAATTAGATGATACTCAGATACCACTACTAAACATTTTGGCCAAAGGTTATATTAAAAAACCTGATCAAACAAGGAACACAGAATTTCAAATTCTTCTGAAGGCAAGGTTTCCTAGAATCATGAAGGCTGGAAGAAACACTGAAGATAATCTTTAAATATTTAACCAAAAATATCACCTGAAGTCTTTTTAAAACAGAACAGTCGATTAACTTAACACGAAGAAGAAGAAGAAGTCATCGTCTGGCTTGTTCATTATGCTCCTTTTAGGAATGGAATCAAATTTAAGAAATGAAATCAAATTAATAACAGTAAATGGAAATATTAAATAGAAATTGCAGCAGGCAGTGAGTTAATTTATGGTAATTGGTGAGGCATAACCCAAAAAGGAGAATGAAAATGGTTGTACAACCTGATGAATGTAATCATATTTAAAAAAAAAACAACCTACATTTCTAGTAGAGATTCACAATGATTCTGAGAAAGCCTAGACCTACGTTGAATTAACTTTGCAGAGAGGTGTGAGTTATTTCACCACAAAATCCAATCATCACATTTTGATCAGAGCATCCTGGGTGATACACTTTGAAAAAATGCCAAAGATTTCTATTTACTTTGCTGATCTCTTCCAGTTCCTCAACCTTCCTGAATCTCCATATTGCAGATGCCTTAACATTTCCTTAGCCACCTTCAAGCTCACTTTTCCTTCTTCTTCCCCCCACGCACATTTTTTACATAAATACAAAATGTTTATTTTCTAACTAGGAATGAAAAGCCTGGCTATCAAAAGATACAGTGACTGGGTTCTTAAAGGCTTGAAGATACACAAGCAGCCATCTACCTCAGAAGCAACAAAACCCACATGGAAGAAGCACACAAGCCTGTGTGACCATGAGATGTCGAAGGGATCAGGTATCAGACATCAAAGAACAAAAAAAATCATATCATTGTAAATGAAGGGGAGTGTGGAGTTGAGACCCAAAGCCCATCTGTAGGCAACTGGACATCACCTTACAGAAGGGTCGCAGTGAGGAGACAAGCCAGTCAGGGTGCAGGGTATCAACGATGAAACATACAACTTTCCTCTAGTTCTTAAATACTTCCTCCCCACCCACCCCCCAACTATCATGATCCCAATTCTAATTTACAAATCTGGCTAGACCAGAGGATGTACACTGGTACAGATAGGAACTGGAAACACAGGGAAGCCAGGACAGATGATCCCTTCAGAACCAATGGTGAGAGTGGTGATACTGCAAGGGTGGAGGGAGGGTGGGGTGGAAAAGGGGAACCGATTACAGGGATCAACATAAAACCTCCTCCCTGGAGAACAAGGAACAGAAAAGCAGGTGAAGGGAGATGTTGGATTGTCTACAATATGACAAAATAATAAGAATTTATAAATGATCAAGGGTTCATGAGGGAGGGTGGAGCTGGGAAGGAGGGCGGAAATATGAGGTGCTGATATCAAGGGTTCAAGTAGAAAGCAAATGTGTTGAGAATCATGATGGCAATAAATGTAAAAATGTGCTTGACACAATGGATGCATGTATGGATTGTGATAAGAATTGTATGAGCCCCAAGTAAAATGACTAAAAAATAAAAGAAAATCAGCTAAGGTCCTCTATTTGTGGAGTGGACAAGTAGAGCTTTGATGGTGACATAATTTTTTAGTTCCAAAACAATTAGCTGTTGTGCTTACAAGTGAAACCCTAGAAATCTGTTTTGAAGTGAGGATCTGAGAAAGTTGGTTAGACACATATTTAAAGTTAATGACCCAGTGAGCGGGAGCCAAATCTGTATCTCAGCAAAAGTAAACTTTTAGTGCTTCATGGACTTTCATGATCACCTGAAAACAGTGAAAACAAAAATGCCAAATCCATCATTGTCAACATTCTGCAAGAATAATTGTACACTAGACTATCTAGAGACCTATTTAACAACACAGCCTCTAAGCAAGGAGCCCTGCTAGTACCTTGAGTACAAAGCTATAGGTTGTTAGCTGAAAGCTCTGTAGGAAACCCACCAGTCATTCTGTGGGGGATAATACCTCACAATCTGCTCCCATTAAAATTACAGCTTAGAAAACCCTATGGGGTAATTCCGCCCTGTCAGGGCCTCTGTGAGTTGAATAAACTCCATGCCAACAAAAGAAATTCAAAGCAGATTTAATAAAATCCCTAGAATCCATTTGATCACATCAAACACAAGCCTGAGATCTGTATCCCAAGAATAAATTTTCTATTGATAGTGGTAAACTAATAATAATGAAACAGAAGGACTACATTCCCTGATCTCAAAAAAACAAACTCACTGCCATCAAGTTGGTGCTAACTCAGAGTGAGCCTAAGGAAGAGAAGAAAACTGCCCTGCGGGTTACTGAGACTAGAACTCCTCACAGAAGTAGAAAGCACCATCTTTATCCCAACTACATGCCAGTAAGTTTTAAAACAAATGGATTGTAGAACTCCCTGTGCAATACAATGGCTAAAACCTGACTAAAGAGGATGTATTGCCGGTGCCTGTGGAGGTGATTCTGAGTCCTGGCCATCCCATGTGTGCAGGGCAGAAATACCCTAGATTTCTGAATTCTGAGCAACTGTGGAGTTCAGAAATGGATTGCCACCATCTTCTAAGGCACCTTGGGCACCAGCCCTTGAGGTAGTAGGCAGTTATTTAACCAGTGGTACCAAAAAGAGGATATAGGAAATAAAATAAAATGATAGCATTTAAATAATTAATTTCATTGTTATATACACCCAGAGCCAGGAGATCAAGTCTACTTAAAGGGAATTTACTCTTAAATGCTAAAGAATAATCATCCCACTCTTACACTTACTAAGGTTTTAATTATTGTGAAAGCAGCAAGTTCTCTATTTCATTTTGAGGCTAGAAAAAGTTAACATCCAAAGCAGAGAAAGAATGTATGAAAAATAAAATAACATAGCCAAGACATATGAGTACAGGTGCAGAAGTAAATTGTTTTAAATAGCAAATTAAATTTAAAAGCATTGACTTCATAAAATACACAAACATTAATTCAAAATGAATCATAGATTTGCATATAAAATTTTAAGTTAGAAAACTTCTGAAAAGTCTGCAGAAAACCTTTGCAATGTAGGGGTAGGGAAAAGTTTTAGACAGGTAAAAAACGACATGTAAAAAAGAAAACACTGATATATTGGCATCCAATTTAAAAAATTTTGCTCTGTAAAAGATCTCATCAAAAAGAAAAGACACACACACCCCTGAGGGGGATGAATATCAGAAATGTGGATGAAAGGAGACAACAGACAATTTAAGGCATGAAATACAAATAATAATATATAATTGATCAAGGACTCATGAGGGTGGGAGAGAGAGGGGAAAAGGAGGAGCTGATACCAAGGGCTCAAATAGAAAGAAAATGTTTTAACTTCCGGGAAGATGGCGACTAAGTAACACATACCAGAGGAACTCTGCAGAAATCAGCCCAGGAGAGTTGCTTAGTGGGAAATTCAACACTGCTGCTGGACCAGAGAAAAAGCATCACAAACATAAGTAGACACAGACCCAAGGTTTGGAGGGACTGAGGGTTTTGGGCATAACACAGTGGAGGTCGGCTAGGGGTTGATCTTAGCCCCGCCACTGTCTCAGCCAGAGCCAGGACCATTTGGAGCAGGTGTGGGGCTTAATATCAACACAGCCACAGCTTGCCGCCACTTCGGGGCAGGGACTAAACCCTTGCAGCCCCACAGGCAGAGATTGGAGCTCAGCCCCATTGTTACTTTTCTCTCCCTCTCTTCTCTATGTCCCCGCACAGTCTCAGCGGGCTTACTTTTTCATTTTTTCCTCCTCTTTGTCTCTTTCCTGTTCTATCACACTCCACAGCCAAGCTCCAGACCACTCCTCTTATCCTAGGGCATTTATGCCTGCCCCACACACAGCTAGATGAGCTCCACCCTGTGCAGCTAGCCTGAGGTTAGGAAAGCCCTACCAGCCTCCACCAGGGGATACTCTGCACAACTTCTTACCGGGAAATTCCAGCTTGTGTGCCTGGGGGAGCTCTTATTTTTCCTCTGTTGTCACAGGTGACTGAGGGAACTTCCTCCCGCCTACCTGAATGCCTCACAAGGCCTAAGGCAGCTTGGCCAACAATCAATGATCCAAGCTGCTGCAGGAAACTCTGCCCAACCTCCACACAGAAAACAGTCAACTCACCAACTTTCTGGGGGCACTCCCCTGAAAGGGAAGCCACAGGAGGATAAAGTGGTAGGTTAATTCCATAGTGAAATTAGCTGTAGGAAGTTCGAAGAAGTATTCCTACAAGTCTCCCAGAGAGAGTCAGTGCTCTTGGACTCCCTGGTAAATGGCACCTTTAAAACAACACAACACAAACAACCATCAGCCCTAATGACCTCAACAGAAAAAAACAGGAGAAACAAAAGGCAATGACAGAAGATGTCCTAAGCATAATGACATGCATTGAAGAAGCAGACATTGAGCTGCCACAGAAAGAAATTTTGAGAATGCTGCTCCTTGGAGCCATACAAGATATGAAGGAAACAATACAGAAAAAGGATGAAATGGTAGAGGAGATAAAGTCCATACACTAAAGGGAAATGCAGGAGCTTAGGGAGGAGATAGCAAAAACCAGTAGCAGACACATGGATCTCAAGACTTAACTGGAGGAAGCTGAGAACCGCACCAGAGACTTGGAGGACAGTCAAGCAGACTTTAACAAATGCAAACAAAAATCTAATAAGATTATCAGTGAAGCTGAAGAAAACCTAAGAGCTATGCCTGGTGCTATGAAGAATTATTAGATTAGAATTATTGGATTACCAGGTGAAGACACAACAAAGAAATTATCTACAATAATAGTAAGAGAAGTCTTAGAGGAAAACTTCCCCAGCTTATTGAATGGAAGCCAGACAACCATTCAGGAGGCTCAAAGAACACCAGCTAGATTGAATCCCAAGAAGTCAACAAGGCACTTAATAGTTAAACTACCCAAGAAAAAGGAGAAAATCATGAGAACATCTAGGGAAAAACAAGCAATCACATATAAAAGGTCCCAAATAAGAATGTGCTCAGACCTATCAGCAGAAACTATAAAGAAGAGGAGAGTGTGGAGTAACAAATTCCAAAAATTGAAAGAAAAGAATGCAAAGAATACTCTACCCAGACAAATTGTCGATCAAGATATATGGAGAAGTAAGAGTCTTCCGAGACAAGGAAAAACTCAAAGAATACATTAGAAGAAACACAGCCCTTCAAAAGATCCTTGCTGACTCAGTATGGGCAGAAGAACAACACTCACCAAGCATAAATAGGAGATCACCACATAGAACAACCTTACCCAGAGGGCCACAAAGAGAAAACAGAGCCCAAGAGAGCATTGGCTTAAGGATGCAAAGAAGTAAAAAATGATACACACCCACACACATGCACAACACACTACCCTGTTTCCCCGAAAATAAGACAGTGTCTTATATTAATTTTTGCTCCCAGAGATGCACCAGGCCTTATTTTGAGAGGATATCTTATTTTTCCATGAAGAAGTATACAATACACATTTATTGTTTATTGTTTTATTAAAAGATACCTTGCACTTCCTGTCTGCTACAGCTGCACTGTAGCCAACAGTGAGCTGCACAGCGGCCCCCGCCCCTACGGTCTAGAGTCCAGACTTACGGTAGCTTTGGGGGACTTTATTTTCAGGGAGGTCTTATTTTGGGGGGGGATGCCTTATATTTAGATAGGCAAAACTGTAAGTAGGTCTTTTTTAAGGGGGAAGTCTTACTTTCAGGGAAGCACGGTACTTAGAAAGGAAGGTAGGAAAACATCCAACACAAAAGATGTAAGATGACATCACAGAGCTCGCAGTTGGATATAATAAGCCTGAATATCAATGGCCTGAACTCAGGCATTAAAAGACTGAGGCTAATAAACTAGCTTAGAAAACACAACACAGAAATCTGCTGCTTACAGGACACACATCTCAAGACTACAGACAAAAATCTGCTGAGAATCAAAGGCTGGAGAAAGGTATACCAAGCAAGCAGCAATTCAAAAAAAGCAGGGGTTGCAATCTTAATCTCAGAAAAAATTGACCTCAAAGTGCAATCTATAGAAAGAGATAAGAACGGATACTAGTTAATGCTCAAGGGAACGATAGACAAAGAACCACTAAGCATTGTAAACATATATTACCCAAATGACAGACCTGCTGAATCGGTCAAACACTCCAAAAGATGTAAAAAGAAATCACAGCCTCAACAGTTATAGTGGGTGACTTCAATACAGTGTTCTCTGTGAAAGATAGATCACAGGAAAAGAAACTCTAAAAGGAGGCTAGAGATCTAAACACTACAATTAGACAATTTGATCTGATAGATATTTACACAGCTTTTCATCCAAACGCAAATCAATTCACATTCTTTTCAAGCCCACATGGCACATATTCGAAGATAGACCACATGCTGGGGCATAAGGTGAATCTACATAAATTTAAGCACATTGATATCATACAGACCTCTCTCTCTGACCACTGTGCCATAAGGCTGGATATCAATAAAAGGGAGACGAAGAAAACAAGAGCAAACAATTGGAGGATGAACAACTCTCTACTGCACAAGGAGTTCGTACTGGCACAGATCAGTGAGAAAATTAGGAATTTTCTAGAAAACCAACAAGAATGAGAACACGGCGTACCAAAACGTATGGGACACAGAGAAGGCAGTTATCAGAGGAAGTTTCATAGCAATACATACATGCTTAAGAAAGGAAGAGAGACTCATGATTGACATGCTGGCACAAAATTTACAACTAGAGCAAAGTCAGCAGGACAATCCTACTAATGCAAAAGAAAAGAAATAATAAAAATCAAGGCTGAGATTCAGGCAAGGGAAAATAAGAAAACTATGGAAAAAATAATGCCGTTAAAAGTTGGTTCAATGAAAGGATAAACAGAATCGACAAACCGCTGGCACACCTAAGCAAAGAAAGGGAACAAATTTCAAAAGCAATAATGAGGGATGAAAGAGGGGACATTACAACAGACTCTAAGGAAATGAAAAGGATAATTACACACTACTACGAAGGATTGTACTCCAATGAATTCAACAACTTGGAAGACATGGACAAATTCTTGGAAAAACAATCCCTCCCTAGATTGTCCCCAAAGGATGTCAAGAATCTCAACAGACACATGGCAGTAGAAGAAACAGACAAGGTTATCAAGGGATTACCAACAACAAAAAAATCCCCTGGACCTGATGGCTTCACTGGAAAATTCTACCAAACATTTAGGAAAGGACTAACACTAATCCTACACAAACTCTTCCATAACATAGAAAAAGATGGCAAACACCTGAACTCCTTCTATGAACCTAGTATTACTCTGATACCAAAACCGGGCAAGGATCACACAAGAATCAAGAACTACAGACCAATATCCCTAATGAACATCGATGCAAAAATCCTTAATAAAATATTGGTCAATAGAATACACAAGTATATAAAACAAATAATTCACCATGACCAAGTGGGATTCATACCAGGGATGCAGGGATGGTTCAACATACGAAAGACCATTAGTATTTGTCACATTGACAAAAACTATAAGAACCACATGATAATATCAATAGATGCAGAAAAAGCATTCGACAACATCCAACGCCAATTCCTGTTTAAGACACTAGAAAAGGTAGGAATAGAAGGAAAATTCCTCAGAACAATACAAGTTATATATGAAAAACCACCAGCCAACGTGGTAGTTAATGGAGAAAAGACTAACAATCCCACTGAAAAAAAG
This sequence comes from Tenrec ecaudatus, assembly GCF_050624435.1. NCBI lineage: Eukaryota > Metazoa > Chordata > Mammalia > Afrosoricida > Tenrecidae > Tenrec > Tenrec ecaudatus. The sequence goes on along the minus strand of NC_134531.1, from coordinate 175,671,369 downwards.
GGACCAGACAAGGCTGCCCTTGTCCCCACGATTATTTAATCCATCCTGGAGGCTTTAGCTAACAGCATAAGGCAAAGAAAAGACATCAAAGGTATTCGTCTGGGGAAGGAAGAGTTGAAAATATCATTATTTGCAGATGGTATGATTTTATATATGTAAAATACCAAAAGCTCCACAAAGGGAGCACTGGAAGCAATAGAAGAATATGGCAGAGTGGCAGGATACAAGATCAACAAACAGAAGTCCATCGGACTGCTATACACATCAGATAAGACCACAGAAGAGGAGATCAAAAAGGTGGTACCCTTCACAATAGCCAGACACATATTGAAATATCTAGGGATATACCTGACTAAAAGAGCAAAATATCCACATGGGGAAAATTACAAAACACTATTACAAAAAACCAAGAGCGGCCTCAACAAATGGAAGAATATCCCTTGCTCTTGGATTGGAAGACTCAATATAGTAAAGACTTCAGTTCTGCCAAAGGCATTATATATATTTAATGTAATCCCGATACAATTACTCTCATCTTTCTTCAAAGAAATGGAAAAACCGATTATCAACTTCATAGGGAGAGGGAAGAAGCCAAGAATTAGCAGATTACTCATCAAGAAAAAGGACACAGTGAAAGGGCTTGCTTTACCTGACTTTAGCACATACTATACAGCCACAACTGAAAAAAACACATGGTATTGGTACAATGACAGATACTCAGACCTATGGAAAATAACTGAAATTCCAGAAATAAAATCATCAGCGTACAGACAACTGATTTTGATAAGAGCCCAAAAAATATCCAATGGGAAGCAGATATCTTCTTTAATAAGTAGTACTCGCAAAAATGGATATTTACCTGCAGAAAAATGAAGCAAGACCCTTATCTCACTCCGTACGCAAGAATAAACTCAAGGTGGATCACAAACCTTGAAGTTAAACGCCAAACTATTAGGGCCATCAATGAGGGTTTGGGACCAACTTGAGAACTTTGGCGCAGGGTATACACAGGCTATCAGAAATAGGGAAGGACACAAACACAGAGGCACAAATTGACAATTGGGATATACTAAAGATAAAACACCTGTGTACATCAAAAGAATTCACCAAGAGTAGTAAGAGAGGCTACAGACTGGGAAAACATCTCTAGCAATGACACATCAGACAAAGGCCTTATTATTAAAACCTATAATACTCTGCTTGCTTCCAAAAAGAAAAAAAAAACTAATAGCCCACTGGAGAGGTGGGCAAAGGACCTGAACAGAAGTTTCACAGGGGCAGAAATCCGAATGGCCAGCAAACATATGAGAAGATGTTCCAGATCTTTAGCCATAAGATAAATGCAAATTAAAACAACAAAGATGTACCAACTAACACCCTCAAAGATATTCCAATTTTTAAAAACAGAAAGAAAAAAAGTGTTGGAGGGGCAGTGGGGAGACGGGAACTCTCATTCACTGCTGGTGGACCTGTAAGTAAATGACCAACTCAGCCATCCCCCTACTGGGCATACACCTAGAAGAGGCAAGCAACAAACAAGGCCAGACATCCGTGCTCCAATGTTCACTGTGGCAAAGTTCACAATTGAAAGGAATTGGAAACAACCCAAATTTCCATCAACTGATGAGTGGATTAAAAAGCTGTGGTTCATACATATAATGGAGTGATGAACGTTTGAAGCACAATGCTGCATAGAAAGAACTGGAGGAAATCATGCTAAGTGAAGTAAGCCAAGCACAAATGGAGAAGTACAACATGAGTCTGCTGAGGTAAGCTTTAACAAAAAAAGTTCAAAAGGGACATAGGGAAAAAGCTACTGTATACAAACATTTCTGGAGTGAGAACCAAGCAGTATGGCAGGGACCAGACCAAATCCAGGGATACATATGGTAGCCAACTAAAAAGGAGGTGGTGAAAGGAAAAATAATAATAATTAAAAGAAATGGTAGGGAGGCACAGGGCACTAACCCACCCAAGGGGAGGGTATTGTTTATATCTCCACAGGGAAAGAGGGACCAGACTTCAACCCAGTGCTCCAAGATGTGAATGCAACATGCCGGCAGGGAGTTGGGAACCAGTGGAGGTTGAGGGGCTGGCTCCAATCCCAACTATGTGGAAACATTCCCCTCCCCCCGAAGAATTTATTACAAAGGATGGCACTGAATCTGGAGCTCTAGGAGAGGGACATATCTGATTGGAGCACACAGGAGCAGATGAAGGGGGAGGAGGAGAGAGTGGAGTACTTCCTGGCCCACCAGGCCTTGAAGAATATGTTCCCACTCTGAGCAGCCAGTCCACAGAGAGGACCCCATGGCCAGCCCCACTATGACCTCAAAGACCGATATCCCTACAGGACACAACACCGGGAGACACAGTGTGGGAATTCTGTCTGATCTGATCTTGCCACACCAAGGCTAAACACTAAGGGGTGCAACAGAACAGCAAGAGAACAGTGTGGCAATTTCCCCAGGGGATGCCCAAGGTGGACTTTGGGGCTAGGACTTGGTGCCCCAACAGACTGGACTAGAAAACACTCATAAAGGCCAACAAACAGTCCTTGAACTAACGACAAGCTTTTCTTTCTTGTTGTGTTTTGTTTTGTTTCTTGTCATTGATTTGTTGTTGCTGCTGTTTTGTTGTATATTGTTGCTTGGTTTTGATCTGTCTTGTTTTTGTGTATGTCATTATCTCCATAGCTCTGTCTAAATAAGATAGGCTAGATGAACAATCTGAAGGAGAAAACAATGGGACTGACAGTTCCGGGGGACATGGGATAGGAGAAGGTGGGGGAAAGTTAGTGGTGTTAACAAACCCAGGGACAAAGGAACAACAAGTGATCCAAATCGGTGGTGAGGAGGATGTAGGAGACTTGGTAGGGCAGGAGCAAGGGTAATGTAACGAAGAGGAATTACTGAGACCCAAATGAAGACTGAGCATAATAGTGGGACAAGAGGAAAGTCAAAGGAAATAGAGGAAAGAGGTAGGTGGCAAAGGGAATTTATAGGTCTAAATAAAGGCATGTACATAGGTAATTATATATATATATGGGGAAATAGATCTGTGTGCAAATATTTATAGGTTTAGTATTACGGTATCAGATGGACATTGGGCCTCTACTCAAGTACTCCCTCAATGCAAGAATATTTTCTTCTATTAAATTGGCATTTTATGATGCTCACCTTCCCGACACAACCACTGAAGACAAAGCGGGTGAATAAGCAAATTTACTGAAGAAAGCTGATAGTGCCTGGCTATCAAAAGATATAGTGTCTGGGGTTTTAAGGGCTTGAAGGTAAACAAGGAGCCATCTAGCTCAGAAACAACGAAACCCCCATGGAAGAAGCGCACCAGCCTGCATGATCATGAGGGGCCAAAGGAATCAGTTGTTAGGCATCAAAGAACAAAAAAGCATATCATTGTGTGCTCACCTGCCTGATACGATCGCTGAAGACAAATGGGTGCCTATGCAAACGTGGTGAGTAAAGCTGATGGTGGCCAGTTATCAAAAGATATAGAGTCTGGTGTCTTAAAGGCTAAGGTAAACAAGCAGCCATCTAGCTCAGAAGCAACAAAACCCACATGGAAGAAGCACACCATCCTGTGAGATCACGAAGTGTCAAAGGGATCAAGTATCAGGCATCATCAGAACAAATAATCATATCATTGTGAATGAGAGCAGGAGTGTGGAGTGGAGACCCAAAACCCATTTGTAGGCCACTGGACATCCCCTTACACAAGGGTCTTGGGGAGGAGACGAGCCAGTCAGGGTACGATGAGGCAAGGATGAAAAATACAACTTTCCACTAGTTCCTAAATACTTCCTCCCCACCCCACCTCCACTATCATGATCTGAATTCTCCCTTGCAAGTCTGGCTAGACCAGAAGATATACACTGGTATAGATAGGAACTGGAAACACAGGGAATCCTGGGCGGATGATCCATCCCTTCAGGACCAGTGATGTGAGTGGAGATACTTGGAGGGAGAGTGGAGGAAGGATGGGTCAGAAAGGGGGAACTGATTACAAAGATCTACAATTCTACATATAACGTCCTCCCTCGGGATGGACAACAGAAAAGTGGGTGAAAGGAGACTTCGGACAGGGAAAGATATGCCAAAAAATAATTTATAAATTATCAAGGGCTCATGAGGGAGGGGGGAGAGGGGAGGGAGGGGAAAAATGAGGAACTGATGCCAGGGGCTTGAGTGGAGAGCAAATGTTTTGAGAATGATGAGGGCAATGAATGTGCAAATGTTCTTTACACAATTGATGTGGATTGTGATAAGAGTTGTGTCAGCCCCTAATAAAACGTTAAAAAAAGAAAGAAAATGTTTTGAAAATTATGGCAATGTATGTACAAGTGTACTTAATATGATTTGAATGATGGATTGTTATAAGATTTTTAGGAGCCCCCCAATAAAAAGATTAATAGTAAGAATAATAAAAACATTGAATAGTACTGAAATGTTACCATATTTCACTGCATGAAAATTTTACTTCAATAAAAAGAATATGCACCTCAAAAAATGAAAAAGCAAATCATAGATTAAGAAGAAAATTGCAAAGTATATCATGTAAAGGAATTATATCTATGTAAAATTATTTTTAAATTCAGTGTTAAGACAAATCGCTCAATGTTAAACATAGGCAACAAAAATTTTGGACACATCACAAATAATGTCCAAGTAACTGAGAAGCACATAGGAAGATAGAAATGTCTTTAGGTATCAGAGAAACACAAGTTTAAGTCATAATTATTAACCAGCACTAACAGATTAGAATGACTAAAATCATACCAAGTAAAGGTTAAAATATAGAGCAACTGGAATTGTGGTGTAATCACTTTGGAAACCAGTTTGGTAACTTCTTTTTAAAACATACAGTCCATTTTGACCAAACACTATATAGAAAAATCTTCATCAAAAGGTGTTAAATATAAAACAGAATTCCAAATTATCAGTGGCATTTAGAACCACTTAGCCATCTCTGAAGTCATTTCAGCTGTTTAAGCCCCCAAACTATTGTCCTAAAATAATTTTTAAACTTTGAACCTTTGATTAAAAGCTACTCCTTCTTGGAAACACAAAACAATGTATCTTAATTAGTGAAGTATGTCTGCTTTGAGTGTGTGCTCCTTTCAGGAATTACCTCTGTGAGATGATGACGACAACAGGAGTTTGAAAGGCTGCAGGAGAACCCTCGAGGCAGTGGGTTTAAGGCAATGGCGCTACATTCATGAGGGAGCGCAGGACAAGCTGGACAGCACCGTCTGAAGACTGAGCTGCACACAGCAACATACTTAAAAGAATGTCTTTGGCTGTGTTTGTCTTCACCACAATTTTATTTAACATTAGAAAACATGAAACCACCACTTGATCTAGTCATTCCACTTCTAGACAATCAAGAGAAATGAAAATATATGTCCACAGTAAGATTTGTTAACAAGAGACTTATTTTCAATAGCCAAAAGTTGCAAAGAATCCTAATGGCCACCAATAAATACATAGGTAAACAAATTATGACATTTATGATTTGAATACTACTCAGCAATGTAAAAAAAATTAAGAGTGGTTTTCCATGAAAAGTATTCAATTAAAAATTATTAGAACAATTAAAGTAACTGCAACTTCTATTAACAATTAAAGAGGGAAAAAGTATTACCACGATCAATTACTGCAAGAATAGTTTTTTAATTCAATATCAATGTAAGAATTATTTTTAAAAATAATAGACAAGTGAAGAGAAAGATATTGCTTTAATGTAATAAATGGTATCACCAAAGAAAAACTGACATCAAACAAAAAACAATAAAAATCAGAATTGTTTGAAGTCAGAAAAAAGTCAAACACTACTTTTATTTAATATTAAACTGAGGGGCTAGCCCATTCAATATTAAGTAAAACGCATACCTATTAGAAAGGGAAAATAACTTTTATTATTCATATTGGTGTTCTCAGTTGCCTAAGCGCTAATGTTTCTATGAGTAGATGGCTAGGTCTGCTCTCTCCCTGGGTGGCTGTTGATCTCAAACCACCAACCTTTTCATTAGTAGCACAGGGCTTACCCATTGAACCCCTAAGACTCCTTTATCACTCATGGACAATGCATGGCAGCATGCGCACATAGAAAATCTAAAGTATTCCATGAAAAACGATTAGAACAATTAAAATAATCAAAACGATTACAAAATATAAGATAAATTATAAAAAGAGTGTCTCAATATGTCAGCAAACAACTGCTGTTATTGCTGTTGTTGTTGTTAGATGTCAGCAAGTCCGTTCTCCCACAGGACCCTTTGTTCAGCAGAAGGAAATACTACCAGGTCCTGCACAATTGCGGTTGTGTGTGAGTTGCTGTTCATAAGGTTTTCGGCATACCCAACAATGTCCCTCTAGTGTTCGGGAGGTTTCGGATGGCTAATCACTCAGAAGCAGACAATCTATTCTTTCTTTCTCTTTTTTTTAAACATTATATTAGGGGCTCATACAACTCATCACAATCCATACATACATCAATTGTATAAAGCCCATCTGCACATTCTTTGCCCTCATCATTTTCAAGAGCATTTGCTCTCCACTTAAGCCCTTTGCATCAGGTCCTCTTTTTTCCCCCTCCCTCCCCGCACCCCTCTCCCTCATGAGCCCTTTGATAATTTATAGATTATTATTTTGTCATATCTTGCCCTCTCCGGTGTCTCCCTTCACCCACTTTTCTGTTGTCGGTCCCCCAGGGAGGAGGTCACATGTAGATCCTTGTAATCAGTGCCCCTTTTCCAACCCACTCACCCTCTACCCTCCCAGTATCACCCTTCACACCCCTGGTCCTGAAGGGAACATCCACCCTGGATTCCCTGGGCCTCCAGCTCCTATCTGCACCAGTGTACAACCTCTGCCCTATCCAGACTTGCAAGGTAGAATTCGGATCATGGTAGTTCTTTCTATTCTCTCTTTGTAGTGTGTTAGTTTAGAAACTTCATTGAAACCTGTTCACTTTGGGTGATCCTGCGAATATTTGAAATCCCAGTGACATAGCTTCCAATCTCACAGCTACATGCAAGCCATCAGAGTATGACAAACTGACAGGCAAGTGGTGGGAGCAAACCGCTAGACAGTTTTAAAAATAAATACGTTGTTACCTACCACACGCAAACAAAAGCACAGTGAGAATGAGCGTGCAGTGAAGAGGCGGGTACTGACGAACCTTGAAGCTGATGCATGAAAGCCACACTGTGGGCCTTTAAAGCATATTATGGTGAGAACAGCACCCAGAGTTTTGCTTTGGAAAGTTCATTGTAGTTTTGAGAAATGTAATTGAGGAAATACACTCCCAGTGATTTATGACACCCATCCAACATTCTAAGTGCAACTGCTACCAAAACAATCACCAGCGCAGACCAGCAGGGTAAAAGTTCTAGTAGCAATGACCAAGCTCGGCTTTTCAAGTCAAAAGGAATTTATACAAACACGAGGCCACAGGACTGCTATCAGGATGTGAAAAAAAAGACATGAGGGAATCCAGTAAATGACACGCTTACTAGGAGCCCACAGTGGATGACTTGCTATTAGGAAACCTATTAAATCCAAACCAAATTCATTGCTATGGAGTCGATTCTGCCTCAGAGCGTCCCCATAGACAGAGTAGAACTGTCTCAGAGGGTTCCCGAAGCTGTGAATCTTCGTGGAAGCAGACTGGCACACCTTCCTTCTGCAGAGCAGCTGGTGGGTGTGGACCACCTGTCTGTCTGTCAGTAATTTGAGCCCATAATATCGCAAAACCTATTAAAGTATCCTAAAATTCAGCAAGCTACAACAACAAAATAAACGTACTGACTTTCCTGGTTAAGATGTCCTCTTCGGGACACCATAGCTGTGAGGTGACATTAGCATCAGAAGATATGATGGGGAGGGGCAGAGAGCCAAACATTCATCAATATCACTCTCATTGAGAGGTAAAAATTATATCGCTTCCTTGATTCTGAGTGGACTCCGCAACTGCTTTGACCTATGAATACAGCAGAAGTAATTCGGGGGCAATTTGTGGGCCCAGACACGAAGGCAAGGTCAAGCTCCACTTCCATCTTGAAGTCCTGATATACCGATATAAAATGTGGGCAATTCTGAAGTAACTATGTAAAATACTGTGGGGAACAAAAATTAGCCACACAAAGAGACCTCATAGAGAAAGATGCTCTTCTAGGCTCCAGCCATCCAAATCAGTTATGTGAGTGAAAAATCTGTTTGAATGGCTAGCTCAAGTAAAACCAGCCCCACTCTCAATCTGACAGTGAAACATGTGAAACAAACCCACCCTACTGAGTTCAATCAGCCTAAAGTTTTATGAGGGTGGAAAAGTGAAATTTCTTAACATAGCTCTCCTACCCAAGTGTCTGCAACTCACACCAAATGACTGGGGATGTTTATGTAAACAAACCAAAAAACCAAACTCACTGTTATCGATTGATGCTGACTCATAGCAACCCTATAGGACAGGGTAGAATTGCCCCTGTGGGTTTCTAAGATTGTTACTCTTTAAGGGAATAGAAAAGCCTGTCTTTCTCATACATCTATATATCTAGAGTGTGTCAAACACTAATAGAAGTGGTTGATCGGTTTTAGTTGCCATTCCCCTGTGTAGAAGAGAGTCATCTCAGAGGCAGGAACTGAGAGAATTCATGGGCCCATCAAGGAAAAAGAGCCATATCAGAGCATATTAGAAATCCCTGCCTGGAGCGGCAGAAGTAGTGGGAACTACTTGGTGCAAAGACAAGAGACTAAGGCAAGGGGTTCCTGAGACCGAGCAGTGAGTAGGCTTCCAGGCTTCCAGAGAGGAGAGGCTAAGGGACTAGGTGGCCGAGAGGCGGAGGATCAGAGCGAGGGACTTGGCTGCTGACTGAGAAAAGGTGTTGCCGAGAACTAGGGACTCTCCCTTACTGTTTTAGGATCCTGGCTTGTGGTAACTTGTTAAATTCCTTAATAAATGTTTATAGCTGTGAGTAAATTGTCTGTTAGTTCTATATAGCCACTGCAGCCAGCAGAAAGCCAGAATACCATGGGGGAAACAGTTGGTGTCAGAACAAGGTAAAGAAAGATGAAGGTCAGGGGCAGGATTGACCACTGCCTGGTAGTAATTGGTCTTGAGCTCATTTGGAGTTGGCATCTACTCCCCTGTGTAGCAAAGGAGGTTACATATGCCCCCTTGTCCTTTTTTAACAGTAAAATATAAAAATAATATAATTAATGATTTATATAGTATTACATTATGTAAGTATTACTATAACAAATACTTTTTATCTATTTATGAGTCCTGATGACATAGTGGTTACAGTGGGTTACTAACTGCAAGGTCAGCAGTTAAAAACCACCAACTGCTCCTTGGAAGACAAGCCTTTCTATCCCCATAGATGTGTAACAGTCTCAGAATTTCACAGGGGTAGTTCTAGGCTGTTCTATCCTGTTCTATGGGGTCATTATGAGTCAGAATCAAATCAATGACAGGGAGGGTTTTGGTGGGTTTTTTAAATCTATATAATATTGTGTGTCTGTTTTTAACTTTTTGTTGTGAGTTAAGGGAAATTGTGGTTTTCCAGTCAACAATTAACACACATTTTATTTGTGATATTGGTTGTAATCCCCACAACATAATAGCAAGAACTCTTCTCACTCCCTACTTTGGCCATTTCTATTCATCCTTCCTTCCTCTCACTTCCTGCCTTCTGAGCTTTACCCCTGGCAAATGCTGCCCTTTTGACCTCTCTGGTGAAGTGTTATGAGGGCTCGCTTCCCTGGAGTATTTGTCACCTTACAGGCCTGTATCTCCTTAGATGAGTCATGGGGTGAGTTCAATTCCGGGCCTGAACGGCCCTAATCTTAGAGGTTTCACTAGTCAGTGAATCTGATCTTTTTATGATTTGGGGGTTTTGCTGTATACTTTTCACCCACCCTGTCCAAGAACCCCTATTGTGATCCCTTTCACAGTGATTAACAGTAGTAGCCAGGTACCACCTAGATCTTCTAGTCTCAGGGCTAAGGAGATTCTCAAGGTTGTAGGAGATTCACGTGGCTCATAAGCCCTTGGAAGCAACTGTTCCCTTGTGTCTTTCATTTCCTTCATTCTTCTATGCTCTGGGCAGAAAGACACCAAGAGTTTCACCTTAAATAGTCACTCACAAGCGATGAAGACCCCAGTTGCTAGTTCCCAAAATAAGGTATAGAGCATTGTCTTTGTGTGCTAGGTTAGACCAGCTGACTTTGATGCCCCTCTGAGACTATGGCCTTGTGCTCCCAGGCTCGGATATTCAGTCCCTCAAAGAAATGCTTTTGTTCCCCAGTCTGTTACACAGCAACAGATAACAGGAACATTGACGTGGCTGCTTCACAGCCTGTGTCCTGCCACATTCAAGTAATAGTTGAGGGTGCGATTTAGATTTAGCCTGGAGAAGGTAACACTTGGAAAAAATACCAGCCATAAGTATTTGAAACACTGGTATGTGGGAGGTAAAACAGCTTTATTCTTTAAAGAATAGATCTAGGACCGAGATATGATGCTAGAGGGATGTACACAGAGATCAGATTCTGACAAAAAGAGGTGTCCCCCACAGAATCCAGGAACAAGTATGGGAGTAGCAATTCCAGGAAAGTATGGGAAGGTGTGGAGAGGAGGGAGGGAAGAGGGAACCGTTGGCAATGATGGCCACATACCCCCCGTCCCCCACCTACCTACCCCCAGGGGGACAAATAACAGAAACCATGGGAGAAGGGAGACAGTATTTGGTTTAAGATATGAAAATAATGATCATTTATAATTTATCAAGGGGTCACTGGGTGGGGGGCGAAGAGCTGATACTAAGGGTAAATGTTTATAAAATAATGATGGCAACACATGTACAAATATGCTTGACACAATTGATGTATGGATTGTTGTAAGAGCCCCCAATAAAATGATCTTTGAATTCCAAAAAAAAAAGGATGTGCCGACAATCAGTGTAATACAAAAATGAAAATACTATTCTCTTAAAGTAAGGGTCAAGTGGCGGTGAATTTGCCATGTGGTGACTCGGGAGGACCTGTTAGGCACAGTGTCAGAAACAGCAGAAGGAGAGATCAGAAGCAACCACTGGTTCATGTGGTCCCGCCATGTATTGCACGGAGGTGACGACTAAACTTAGAGGCATTCACTTTAACTAAACATATCTGAGTGAGTTTCGATTTCTATTGATAAACAGACTGATTCAAGAGGCAATCATATTCTTTAACTTTAAGTGGCCTTAATGCTGACTTCCATTATGCTTAAACAGAACATTTTTCTTAGAAATCAGACATTTTTCCATCTTTAGATCTTGGCAGTAAGATGCACAAAAGTTAATAAGTGCCTCACTGGGTATTGAAACAAAGTCTATGGAAAAGCATTACACCGTAGTCACTCTTCATGACCACCTGCCTCCTTCGCTCTGAACTTGGTAACTCCCTACGTCCCTGACAGGAGCTCCTGTTTATACAGTTCCACTTGTTTGTGCCACATAAAACTTTATAGATTAAGGTGGCAATCCAGTTTCACAGGGGGTTGTGATTTTGGTTTTTTTAATTGAGGTGCCAAGATGTTAATGCACAGCCAACAAATTCCAATTTCTTACTCAGCTTCCCAGCTGCCTGGATAGACTGCAGGATCCTTCTAACTGGAAGTCGTGCCCTGGTTTTCACTGTGAGCTTCCTCAGAATCCCTGCTGGATCTGCTCCTTGTGTCCAGTCATGATCATGCTTGATTATTCACCCACATTTCTAAGAAAACAGACAGGAAAATAGAATGAAAATGAAATGCCTCTCCTATCTAGACCATCACCCCCCCCAAAAAAAAATTCATTGTCCTCAACTCTGTTCCAATTCAAAGACCCTATAGACAGAATAGAATTGCCCCCTTATGGAGTTTCTTTCCCAGATCATAATATTTTCAGAAGCAGACTACCATATCTATTTCTTACAGTGCAATTGGGGCATTGGAACTATTGACCTTTAGGTTAGCAGCCAAGCGCTTACTTAACCAATACAACACCAGGTCTACAACTCCTCTGTAGACTTGGGTTTTTTTGTTTCTGCTTTTCGTCTTTTTTTTTTTTTTTTTTTTTTTAGGTTTTCTGGCCTAGATGGTGCAAATGTCCAATGCCCTCTGCTGCTTACCAAATGTTTGGCAGTTCAAGTCTATCCAGAGGCTCCTCAGCAGAAAGGCACTCTGCTTCTGAAAAACTCAGCCAGCAGAAACCTTACAGAGCACAGTTCTTCTCTGACACACATGGGTTCCTTTGAGTCAAAATCAACTTGAAGGCTACTGGTTTAGTTGGTTTTGTGACTGAAAAACATTAACAAGTCTTCGCTCTCAAAATATAGGTCACTTCTCCAATCAGATAAACACCATAGTTCATAGGCCTGCATTAGTAAAAACCATTAAAATAAATTTTATTAATACAGGGAGATTAAGATATACTAGGTTTTGTGTCAACTTGACTGGGTCAGGAATATTCGTGACTTGACAGTTAAAGCCTAGGGATCCCACATAATGTGACCTCAAAAAGGTAATCAACTCCATTATGAGATTGTTGAGAGAATTCGTTGTAAGAAGATTAGGGTGAGGTATGATTTCCTGACTCAGGCCCCAGTCCTTATGCAATTGAAAGGAAGTTCCTCAGGGGTTTGGTCGACTTCCTATGTAAGGACAAGGTGAAAAGTTTGCTTTCTCCTGGGTCTGGATCCTGCATCTGGCTCATTGGCCTCTGTTTCTTTGGACTGGAGTCAAAAACTTGCAATACTGCAAGCTGATTCCAGCAGCTCCTTTGTCAGAGCATATCATCGATGTTCTGCCATCTGATCTGCCGGTCTTGGATGCATTTATCTCTCCAATCACCAGACTGACCTGCTGATCTTGGATTCATCTACCTTTGCAGCCACCCGCCTATGCAGACTCGGACTAGATTTGCCTGCTTCTAAAAATATGCGATCAGAAATCAGATAAGCAAAACATAACTACTGCTACAAGAGATCATTCACTTTATGTTCCAGCTTGCATTTATTATCAAAGTACTGCTATTAAAACATACTGTGGAAGTGGAAGTATACCCTCAAATAAGTGTGTGGGGCAGGGCAATGTTTGACAGTCTTGGCTACAAATATAGCTATAAATATGGTAAAGCCTACAAGGGCAAAGTTATGAAACTTCTTAGCCAGAACTATGCACCAAATGAATGAGTGCTGGATCTAGGGCCTAAGAATATAGTCTCTGGGAACACCAAGGTCAGTTGGTGTAACATACTTCACAAAGACAAGGTTATACATCCTTCTTTGGTGAGCGGTTGTGGAAGCCTTACAAGCTTGTGAGTGGGCATTTAAGGTTCAACTATCGGTCTCTGCATTCAGCGAGAAGAAGAGTGATGAAAACTGAAGTCACACGGAATCACTTGATTCAATGTACTAATAAACTACATGCACATTAGTTTCCTTATCCCTAAGACTAGAAGAACCAGACAGGATCATGCCACCAATACCAACTTCTCTGAAAAGGATCACATTGGAATGCCGTGGATAGAGAGGTAGAAGAATGTGGACTAAAACACAGAATTACAAAAAAGACAGAACTTATTGGTCAGATAGATATTAATGGATCCTCGAGACTATGGTCCTTCATCATCTGTATTAGTCTGGGTACTTTAGAGAAACAAATCTACAGAAACTCGTGTATAAGAGAAAGTTTTATATAAAGGTTAAGTGTGCATCAAGAAAACATCCCAACCAAGTGCTGCCCAAGCCCACAAGTCCAGCATTATCCAATTAACCCATATGTCCAACACCAATCCACAAAGTCCTCCTCCATCTCACAAAAGAGACGCAATGATGCCGACTGCACAAGGAAAGCTGAATCAGTGAACACATAAGCATCTAAGCGCTGGCAGGGGTCTCCACATGGCTGCTCCAGCACCAAAGGCTGAATCAGGATAGGTTCACGTGGCTTCTCCTTGGGGATGTCTTGCAGGAAGTGAGCCTTGCCAGCTGAAGCAGGGAGCTAGCTAAGGCAGCTGCACCCTGTTCCGACCATCACAAAGCAAGAGACCCTAGAACTAGAAAGGCGGGGCTCACTGAGCCATTATCTCTCCATCCTTCAATTAACCCCACATGTTTTTATTGGCCAGGTTGGCACAATAAACTAACTACCTCATCATCCTTCAGTACTAGATCTGAATTCACCTCCTGAGCTCAATCTTTAGCCAAAGACTCTACAGGTCTATAAGAAGAGCTGTAGTACTCGTCAGATACACACAGCCCTAGAACAACCCGCTCTTTGATTAAACGGGTACCATTTATACCCAAGGACAAAATTCAGAAGGTTTGTGAAAGAAAGAGGAATACAAACAGGAAACACAGAGAGAGCATGAGATAAATGATCTTACATTGAAAGGACTGCCATGAATGAGATAAAATGTGAATGAAATGTTGAACACTAATGAGCTGCTCTTTGAACCTTCACCCAATTCACAACCAACGTTTGGTGGTGGTGGTGGTGGTAGTGGTGGTGATGGTGGTTGGAAAAATACTGAGGGTGCAATTAATTGCGTGTGGCAGCTAGATTCTATGTCAACTTAAACTATAAAGTGTAGGGGTAGATTCAATCGAGTCACAGCTTGATGATGGCTTGGGGCGTGGGGAGCTTTTTCTAGAAGAAAGACAGTGAGGATCTTCTTCTCTCTCTCATCCTGGCTGAGACTGTATCTGCCTCCAGGGGTGGCCCCTGGTGGGCTGCAAACCTTGGAAGCCAACCTGGGAGCTGTCTTGCCCTGCCAACTTTCCAACCACCTTGGATCCATGCAACTCTGCTGCGCCCATTGACCTGTGATCTTCCTCACTGACACGAGTCTAAAGAAGGTTCTGGTTAGCATCAAACCTATGGACTTGAGTTGTACTGGGCTGGGATGCCTTTTGATATAACGTTCTTTCTTCTTCTAGCCTAATACATTGGAGCGCAAGTCATCTTTGGATCGTTCTTCAATTACAGAGGGACAGATGGACGGGTGGAGTAGAGGCTGGGCACAAAATTATTTATGGGGACTATTTCCTGCAAGGTCTTGGACCAAATGACCTTTCAAGGTGGTCTATAGTCTTTCAATTTCTCAGATGTGTTTCTACCCAATTCCAGATCAGACAAGCATTACTAACCACAAAAGTTGGGATAAAAGCCAGGTGCATCCCACACATCCCTGTGGTCCTCCTGCCTTCTGGCAAATGCTGGGACCAGATTGGAAAATCTGTGCCCAGATTGGGGGCCAACTTTGGTGTGATCCGAGGATGATTTATATGGCTTTGGTTGGAGTCCACATGGTATGTTCTACTTTTGCCAAGTTTAGCTTTGGAGTTTCTGACTCATTTGAAATAGAATATATGGGGTTAGGACAGATGGGTTTCCCAACGGGGATCAGGGGAACCTCTTCCAAATTTGAACCCCAAAGTATCCAAATTTCCCACCTCTCTATTCAAAAATCTAGAAAACATGCAACCTAGGTGGGGTCAGGTGTCAGGGTAAAGGCGTTTGATGTACAAGTGCTTTCCAGGATTTGTCAAAAATAAAAATAAATTGCTTTTCATTTCTGAAGGGAAAAAAGGTGGATTGATTTTACAGGCTCTCTTATAAACAGCAATTTACATGCTGAAACTGTGAAGCTGAGGGTAGAATACACCTTCCGGTGATTTGCAATCCGTTGATTAATTTCAAGTTGATGACCTTGTTCCCACAACAATAGAAGTTTAATTCATCTCACTCGGGCTGCCTCTAACTAGTCTTCAACAATCACTAAACAACTACCAAGCCGGGCCGATCAGTGACTAGAAGCCCTATTAATAAATACAAGTTAAATGAAGCATGTTATATATAAAAAACTTGATCCCAATACCAAACTAAAGATTTTTCCTTGCATTTAAGAGCAAAATGTGTTCCCATCAGAAGAACCTCAAATACTCTAAATCAGCACGAACCAAAAGAAATGAAATGCAAACTACAATTGTGATATATATCTATAATTATAAATTTTCTTGTAGTCACATTTAAAAAGAAAAAGTGGGTAAAAATAATTTTTAAGATGACTTAATTCTGTACATCCAAAATATTATTATCATTTCAACATTCAATCAATATGCAAGAATGGATGAGATGAGGTTTTATTTGTCTTTCCCCCACACCAAACTAAATCTCTGACATTTGATACATATTTTACCCCTATCACACACTTCAATTGGACTTTCCACATTTCAAATGCTCAGTGTGGGTGGTGGCTACCATAGCAACAGTGTAGCTTTAAAATAATAGCACATTAAATATATTTCAGTAAGCAAATGTTAAATGAGTTTACCCAGACTGAAGCCACAAGAATATAAAGCATGACTTCTATGTTACATCCTCCCTGGGTGATGCAATTTGCACAGTTACTATCCAAAAGGTTGGCAGTTCAAACCTACCTAGTGATGCTGCTGAAAGGAAAGGCCTGGAGATCTGCTTCCATCAACATTCCAGGGAAGAATATCCTAAGGGGTTCAAGGCTCCTCGGCAACACATAATGTTGCTCTGAGTAGCAGTGAACTCAATGGCAATGGGTTGGTTTGGTTTTCACAAAGAGATGGAAAAAAGTTTAGCAGCAACAATCTAACCCTGGATAGAGCCTGGCCCATACTTTACTATTACCTGCCTCAATGTCCCCATCTGTGAAATGAGGACAGAAGCACTAGCTACCTAATATGGTTATGTCAAATGAATTTCACTCAAGTAGCATGCTTGGAACTGTGCCTAGCATGTCATACTAACTCACAAATGTTAGCAAAGTACCCCTGAGAGTGAATAGCATGAAGACAAGACAGCTCCCTATGCATCACCCCAAGCCCCTACACCAAAAATAGTGTTGCCATATAAAGAGCAAATAGAAATCATTGCTACTAAGGTTCCAGTTCATATATGTCTTTGTGTATTCAATGTGTTTCACTATGTCTCTGTGATCAATAGATGGCTGTAGACAGGTATTCCCAGTAATACACGTGCATTAGTCTGCTTAAGTGACTTCAAAAAATAAAAAGATGGGAGGTGGAGCCCAACCAACACAGTGGTTTCTGAGGGGATTTTTTGGGGCCAATTAAATTCATGGAAGAGAGCTTAGCTCAGACAGGTATGGGAACTCTTGGTGTGTTGGTGTGTGTGTAGGGGGCAATAGGACTAATCTTGATAGATTGTTTCAAAAGACACGGAATGTGCACATAAGTTGATTAGGAAAATATTTTAAGAAAATTAAAAACTGCGTTGATGAGGAAAAGCTCAGGAAATTTGCTCCCAGGGATTTGGTTCCCCATCACAATAATGCGCCCGCTCCTTCTTTGTGATTAGAAAGGGTTGTCCTACGCAACATTCTCTGGGACACCTGTGTTATCTATTCTACAGTTCTGGTCTTGCCCCTTCAAACTTCCTCTTATTCCCCCAAACCTAAAGAACATTTAAAATGGACATGAGTTGAACCCCCTTGGGGCCACCAAACTGCTGTTTTGATGTGTTGTAAATTGAAGAACGCAGCATTGTTCAGGGAAGCATTAGAGAGGTGGACGCATCACCTTCAGAAGGATATAGACCTAGATGAAGGAGATCTCAAGGAAGGGTATCTTCACATTTTGCTACTTTTGTTTAATAGCTGTTTCTGATTTTTGTAGCAATATTTTGGCTTACCTTCATAGAAGCTGTCAATGAACATTTTTTAAAAGACAGTGTGTTACTTTCCTACAAACTTTAAAAATGTATTATGTCATAGTTCTGTAGGACAGAAGTGCAAAATGAGTACCACTGGGCTAAAACCAAGGTATCAACAGAGCTGTGTTCATTCTGGAAATTCTGGTTCCTTCACTTCCTCAGTTTCTGAAAGTTGCCAGTCCTTGCCTGGCATATGATCTCTACGGTCTTACAAAGCCAACAATTGCATGACTCTAACTTCTGCCTTCTCCGTCACATCTCTCTCTCTGGCCGTGACTTGATTGCCTTACTCTTTCTCTTTCACGACGATGACATTGGGGATAATAATCTCCCTAATCCAAAATCCCTAACTTAATCACAGCAGACAATTCCCTTTTGCCATGAAAGTAACATAATCACAAGTCCCAGGAATTAGGATGTAGATACCTTTGGGAGCATTATTTGCCTACCACAGATGGTGACTCTGATGTACGCTCCAGATCTTCCCTTCCGCAGTGAAAGGATTTTTATCCACACTGCTGGCAGCGTTTCCAGTAAATAGCCCTCAGCTATGTTCTTCTTCAGAATCGTCCCAGCTAAAAAGAATTGGCTCCCGATAGTCCAGTCTCTTCCCAGAATGGTTTGTGTGCAATTCACTAATGACCAGTAAGTTTCTCTTTGCCCCTTAGGAAGCACAGCGCAGAAAAGCCATTTCTCCCTCAGAACCTCCACTTGGACATCCTTGGCCATGCATCCTGGCTCAACTCTCCTCGCCCTTTCTTCCGTTCCTTTCCACGTTTCTTCATCCCAGGAGCACTTCCTACCAATGTTTATGTCAATACGCAGTCTAAGGAACCTAGAGTGTGTGTATGAAATAAGAAATGTTTGTTTAAAAAAATTGAAAGACTATAAATAGTATTTATCAATGATGTCCTGACAATTCTGATTCATTGGACCAATGCAAATGCTGCCCACATATCATCCATATTCTAGATGGGATGATGATTCAGCCTTCCATACAGGAAGCCAGGCTTTGGCTCTAAGACGGGTAAAGCTACCACCCATCTGCTACTGCCGACCTGCATGGTGCTTTAATTCTGAACTGGTTTCAGCAAAGCTTCAAGACTACAGCCGATTGGCAAGAATGGCCTGGAACTTTACTTGCCAACAATCAGTCCAGGTTATTGGTTACATAGAGGCTAGTGAGACTGCCAAGATTATGACCCTTAATCACCTTTTAGGTGTGGAACTAAGCACACCCCTGGGTTAAAATCATCAGCCACCGGTCCAGAGGACAGCATTGGGAAGGTAGGAAAGAAGCAGGAATGGAAACCACAGGGATGGTACATTGAGGGAATGGAAATAGATTGAAGCAATACCTGCATAAATTATTGAATGTCAAAGCCATTATCTACTCTATAAACTTGCATCTAAATCACAATAAATAAAGCCTTTTTTTTTTTAATCAGTCCGTGAGAATCCTAAGGCTCCTGATTCTCAGACCCTGGACTGCTCACGTGGGTGATGCCTTTTGTTCTGTCCCAGGTACCGTCACCGTGAGTCTTGGGTGGACGACATGCCACTGGCAACAATGATACGCTGTGCGTCACGAATTTCTCTCCGCGCCTTCCACCAGCAACTCGCCGTTTGCAGCAAACACTACCAAGCCGTGACTGAAGAAACAAGAACAGCTGGGAGCACTGAGAACCTTTCAAGAACGCCTTTCTTCTTTGGGTCACCCCAGCTGCTCCCTACCAGCAGACCCAGGCCGGAGAGAGCCCGGACCTCGTATCTCGGACTTTCAAATTCTTAAATTTGCCCTTTACTTAAAAAAGTCAATGATTTCACCAAGAAAGTTTGATTAGTTTCTTTTACTTTCTGTAATGAAGTGCCATCCTTTTTACACTTGAAAGGATCTTTGTAATAATGCAACATTGATCTTTTGAATACAGATGAGCTAACCCAGATAATAGGATTTAGAATGTGAAAGACCGGACTGGCGGCAATAGCTGAGGTTCCAGTGCCACCAAGAGGAATTAAGGCACAGCACAGCTGTTTCCTGAGACGCTGTCTGATGTCACACAAGCAAACGGAGAGCCGTGTTTCTTCTGACATGGTGTTTCTTTTGGTTTGCTCAGTATCTTCAGGAAAGTCAATATGCTGTGTCCCCAATATCAATCACCTAATGGGAAAAAAACAAACATTACCTCTGAGACCAGCCTTCTCCTGTGTGCAGCTTTCAGCTTCAAAGATCTCGAGGTGGGATTTAAATCAGATCCTAGAAAGCAGTTCTCAAAACTTTAGGGGGTAAACGGAGAAGACATTCATTCAAACAACCTTATTTTTCACTAGACTTTTAGGGTCTGGTTACACCAAACTGAATGAAGCATTTTTGCTCTTGAGAACTGACAATGGGAGACAAGAGAGTGAAGCTTTCACAAAGTGTATTCTTGAGGAAGCAATAAAGCAGGGATGTTATTTTTTTCCATCTATCTCACCTTTCCTTAGGGAGGAAAACAGGATCCATGTTGGTTCTTCCACCTTCCAAAGAAGAAGACCAGATGCATTCTCTTATGCTTAAACTCACTCCCATGGCGTCAATTCTGCCTTGCAGCGACCTTGTAGGACAGAATAGAATGGACTCTGTGGGCTTCCAAGACTATAAATCTTGACTGAGATAGAAAGACTCTTCTTTCTCCAGTCAGTTGGTGGGTTGGAACCTCCAACCTTACAATTAACAGCCCAATACATAATCCGCGACACCACCAGGGCATCTGTCTTCCTACACATCCTCACACAAATGAAGTGGCTCATGGCCATCAAGGCCAATGCCTGATCCCCTGCATGTGGAAATGAGTGAACGGAGTTGTAATGAAAGTCTCAACCTGCTGAGAAGTAGTGGGTAGGGAGTTTCTGCACTTATCCATGTTAAAAACAAACCCAACACAACTCACTTCATCTTTGGTTGTGGCCATAACGAAGTTACATGTAACAGCAAATAATAAGTTCACACACCCCAACTATCGAGTCTTTAGAACTAGGTCCTTCCACTGTGGGCTAAAGTGAGAAGTCTTTAGGACTTAGAGAGGATGTTGTTGTTGTTGTTGTTGTTGCTAGTTTCAGTCTAGTCAATTTGGACTCACAATTACCTTTTGTGCAACAGAAGAAAGCATTAGCCAGTCCTACACCATCTTCATAAACCTTATTATATTTGAGACCAATGTCTTGGCTATTGCGTACATTCTTCCAATCTAGGGGACGTGTCTTCCAATACTACATTGAACGATACACTGTGATGATTTGTAGGGTTTTCACTGTTTGATTGTCAGAAGTAGATCACCAGGCCTTTCTCTCTAGTCTCTCTCAGTCTGGTAGCAAAGCTGAAACCTATCTACAGTGGATAACCTAACTGGCATTTTAAAGATCTGTGTCGTAGCTTCTTGCATCATAATAAGGCACCACAATATGGCAAACTGACAAATGAGCGGTGGATAAAATGCAATCGCTAATGTATGCAGTCTCCTACTCTGTGTCAGTTGGTCAGAGAACTTCACGTTTAATCTTCACACGGGCTACAGGCTTTATTATACAATGAGAAAACTGAGGGCTAAGATTAAGTAACTCACCCAAGAACTTGTAGTTATTGCGTGGAACTAGAATTTTAACCAGTATATCTAGTTACAGAGCCGGGACCACTATTGGATAACTAAATCATACCCAACAATTGACTAAGAGTCATAGGATGAAAGTAGCATAGAACCAAGAATGAAGACCTGGGTACTCAGGAAAAGGCAAAATGAGAGAAAACAAGACGAGCTGTGAACCCAGCAAGACGTGGTGGAGTTTGGAGTCACGGGAGTGGCTGGGCCTCCCAGGTTAGAAGATTGGGCTTCTGGGAAAAAGACTAAAGCAGGGGTCCAGTTGTTAAAACACTACTTAAGATAGGGCTCCATTTCCTGACAAAAAGGACAAGCAAACAGTTCTAGATGCGAATTATAAATCTCCAAAAGAGCAACACCAGGTCAGGTTGGTGCCCTCATCGTACCCCATCTAGGAATGAAATTGACTCCGAGTTTCACTCTAATTAGCGATTCAATATCCTGAACTGAAAGGTCAAAATTACGTCCTTCAAATCTCCTAGAACACTAATCCCAGTATATGATTGGGGGGGTGGAGGGGGAAATGGGGAGCATGGGTGAGTATAGAAAATACTTAAATGTCTTGGTTTAATGATTTATGAAATCCTGCATTCAATATCATCATTTAAGTTTATGATGTAAATTAGAAATCCTACAGAGCCAAACCTGCATCACTTCCTGTAGATAAGAAGCATGTCCTAAACTTAATTGACCACTGACCCCCACAGGACGCAAGCTAGGAATAAATAGTTCTAAGGAATGCAAATGCAAAGGCAGAGGACAGCATTCACCCTCCGAAAAAAAGAAGAACATTCCAGAAACCTAGCTTCCGAATAAGGGCACAGTGGGGAGGGAGGAGCAAACCAGCCAACCAACCCAGAATGGTGGTGCAGGAGACTTTTCCGCTGAATCAACCAGGGTTGGAGGAAGAACTGGAAAGGCCGAATGCACAGAAAGTGGGAGGCTGGGGCCTGTGGAATTATACTGCAAGCAAGAAAGAACGAGCAATCTTCATCTGATAGCTAGAAATTTGAACCATGAAGACCTCGAGGTGGGGAAGCAGAAAGGGCCTGCAACAGAGAGCAACTGGCCTTGGAAAGCCAGCGTCTTTGTTTGAATGTCAGTGCTGGATTTTACAAGGGCAGAGTCTTGAGTGAGGTGTTCACCTTCGCCCACCTCTGAAGAGAGGATGTGACTGGCCCATAGTTTCAAAGCTGGAAAGTAACAAAGCAACCAGTTGTTGCCCGCTGCCTTTAAAACTCTTGGGCTTGATCACCATCACAATTACGATACTGTCTCAAGGACCTTGCACCTGTAGGTCCTTCAGGGAAAGAAAGCAGTCAGTCACTACTCACTTCTATGGTTCCCCTCCTACTGCCGCCTCACCCTGCCAGGTCTCCCTTTCCCTCTGCTCAGCTGAGTGCATCACCAATGCCTCACTACCTCTACAAGAAACTTCTGTATGGAGTCGTAGGCAACCCAGAGGTGCCTCAGAAGAAAGGCCTGGCGAGCTATGTAAAACCAAACAGCTCTGAAAACCCTATGAAGCACACACATGGGGTCATCGTGAGTCCGAGTCCACTGGTACTGGACACACATAGTCTGTGCAATTAAAATAGATATATTCCCCAAATTCATATGCTGAAGAAGCATTTTTATTGCAGGAACTGGCTACTATTATAGATCATTTATTCAAGCCAACAGATACACACAATCCAGTTATAACATGGGACACTGTTCAAGTGACAGCACCAGCGCCACCACTGAGAGAAGCCTTCAGAATGCATTTTCTATTCCTTGAGCTGCGTGGTTGGTGCCCGGAGCGCACAAGTACCCAAGGCCAGCGCCTGTCAATTTCCTTTTTCAATCGTTAACTCCTGGGCTGTTTAACTTTAAAACTCAGTGGCTCGAAGGGCTTTTTCATCTCCCTCCGTTGCCAAAATGGAAACCTCGGAGCTCCTGGGTCTGCAGCCGCCGGTCCTTTGGTCCCCAAGGGGTGGAGAAGTTACTTTAGAGCCTGACAGAGAGGCCGCCCACAAGCCCCACATCCTTGCTGCAAAAGACCAGGTGGCGCTGCCTTTGGAGGCAGCAGCCAGTGTGAAAGCCGGTCTGAGCTTGGCCTTGACTTGTAAACAGAGGCTTTGAAAGAGCAAAGTTGTGATTGTCTCCAGTAAAGCAAACTTCCTCTTCTGTTTGCTGTGGGCCTTTGGTGATCTATCTGCAGAGCAAGAATGGATTTCCTGTCTGTTTCTTGAGCCTCCTGGAGCTGCCGAGCTCAGCAGCCACCTGAGAGGCTCCAGAAGAGACTTCCGGATGCTTTCAGGGAGATCCGGATCAAATGGCTCCACTCGTCTTGACCCCCTCTCCCCTTCCCCTCAAGCCTGCCCTCCCCAGTTCCTGTAACTTCTTTCTTCCACCGGGACAGGCAGTGGGTGTGCCACTTGTCAGAGACACTGGCACAGGGCTCGTGGGTAGGAACCTGGTGGAGGGTTAATCCAGGTTAAACCATTAAACTGGAATTAAAGATTTTAGGAGTGGGGTCCTTTACCAAGCTCACCCCCCAGACTCAAGTGCTTTTAAAGACTGATTTTAACTCACGGGTTAAATTAAAGTACTAGAGGTACCAGACTAAAACCAAAAACATTGGGCCCCCGTCAAGTGTGATGCAAAATGACCATATAAAACAGAATAGGGTTGCCCACAGAATTCCCAGAGGCGTAAATTATAACCAAACTCACTGCTTCTTCTTTCTCCCAAGGAGCAGAGGTGGTGGGGTTACAGCTGAGCACTTTAACCACTGCACCACCAGGGTTCCTTTACAGAAACCTGGCCATTTTCCTGACGCTGCTGCCGGCAGGTTTCCAGTCAGGCTCATTTTTCTTCCGGCCATTGACTCCCTCAGAACACCTTTCCTTTTTTGACTTTGAAACATAACAGTGTTTGAAATTTTCCTTTTCTTTTTTATTGTAACAAAAAAATTTTTAACAGTGCAAACATGATTAACATGTTTAACATGTTAACATGATTAACATAACTCTTCCCATAGTGTAAGAGAAACAAAAGAGACACCTGGGTGTGTAGTGAATACAAACAGACCAGGAAACCTGCATTTTCAATGAAATGTCTTTGGATTAAAGTGCTAGCAACTCATTGAAATATGCATACAAATCATCACTCTATAGGCCTCAAGGAGAGCAGGTGGCATTGTAGATAAGCACTCAGTTTCTATCCAAAAAGTTGGCAGTTCGAACCCACAATTCTACTCCTCCCGAGAAAGGCCTGATAATCCTCTCCTAGAGATAACAAACTAGGGAACCCCATGGGGCAGTTCTGCTCGGTCACATAGGTTTCCTACGGGTCATATTGTTTGGTCAGCCCCTCACAACAAAAATAGGCCAATACATTATAACAAGTAAAATGTACCCACAAGACAGATGCTGGAGTTTTCCATATCTGTGTAGCAATCTGCATCTTCCTGCCCAAGAAAGAATCTGCTGAGTAGGTCCCTCCCATACTGAAAAGGGATAGGGGGCTTTACAAACCAGCAGGAGTAGATCCAGCTGTGGAAGAGACACTCCAGAAGGTGGGAAGGGCACAGCAATCCTTGCTTAGAGGAAGCTCGCTGGAGCCCTCCTGCTCAGTACATGTGGAGAGACATTACATGCCCAGACTCTCTGACAGGAGCAACAGGATTTGGGTCCTATGTAAAGTTATTGCGTGGTTTGGAGGAAGGATGGATTTATGTATTATCTTTGTGACATTTCCAATTAAATGTAAAATCAACAGAACATCTTCTGCCAGGGTCACAGTGGTAATGAACACTCACCTCAGCTTGTTAGCACATCAATTCCTCAAAACCGCCAAAAAGAGGATAAATCAACTGCCTTTGCTACCTCTATCAGCATAAACAAAGAGATAAAAATACGGTATAAAAATTTAACTATTCTACCTGCAAATGTGAAATTCCCCTGTGCTTCAATAAAGGAAAAAAATATCCATCCAATGAAGTCTAACAAATGTGCCATCTGCTCAGAAAGCAGGCGGCAGGCATCTCTCACACGTGGCACCACTGCCCTCGTGTGGGTTCAAGAAATAACGCAGCTGGGTTTTCTAAGAATCCTTGAAAGATGATGACGAAAAATGTACTTTTCAAAAATATAAATCATTTTTAACATGGGACAATATATGGACAGGCTTTAATCTTACACAACACAACTAAAAAACCACAAATTTAACTCATAAGGAATTTCCATTCAAATTAGACCCTGGACTTTGAGCTTCGTTCCACACTGAGCTTTACTCAGGAAAGGAATTGAAAATCAAGAGGGAAAAAAAATGCCATTAGGAAACAGCTGGATAGTAAGGACATGCAACTCATGAAGTTAATGGTGACATCAGTCACTTCCCTGCACAGTGCCCGTGCCTGGCGGAATTCCCACCACACCACCTCCCTACATGGCTCCCGCAAGAAGAAAAACCAAAAGACCTGATGCTTGCCATACTCATTTTTGACCATGACCTCTGTCTGGCTGTTCCACTGAAGTCCATGGTGGAAACAAGATCATCCCAGAAGTACTGTCCCTGGGTAGGCAGCCTGCAGCCTCCGTGGAAAGGAAAACCTCCCCAGCATGATCACCATGCAGCACAGGAAGAATATTAAACCTAAAACTAAAGAGCCCTACCCCTATTTTCTTGTCCGCCCAACTATAGAGCGAATCAATTAATCAAAAAATACTTAACATGGAATCTCTATGGACATAAAGCCAGGTGCCAGACAGATGAGAGGATAGAATGCTTTGGGAGCTGCCTTCCTTCGCTGTAAAATAGGAAGGACTACGGAGAGGTAAATGTAATAGGCATTCTTCCCTTTGGCAACAAATTCTCCAAAAAATAGGTCAAAGTCTACAGGCTTTGAACATAATCCTCTAGTTTGAATTTTAGGTTGAGTTTAAATGTCAACGATGTGAATGGCTTTATATGACCATCTCAAAGGCTCTGTGGGTGATGGGGGCTTGAGTACCCCAGCGCATGAGTGCCTCCTGGCTCTCAATAAGAATCTCGACACAGCCAGTTGGCTACAAAAAGAGTAAACCCTTTAAACCCTTCCCCAGGGAGTCTGGCAAAACTGGAGGTGCTGCTGAGGGGCCTGAGCTGCTACTGCCAAGGGTGAGGGAGGCTGAAAGAATTTGTTCCCGGACCCACTGGAACCAGATCGTGTGGGAGGGTAGCAGACTGCTGTGATCATGGCCAGGCCTGATTCCCACCTGCTGCCCCACTCCCAGGAGTGTGTGAAACCGTGACTCCCCAACGGGTGTGCCGGGAGCAAAATAAGTTGCCCTTGGTTTTACTCATATTCGGCATCGCCGTTCCCCGGTGTGAATGTGGATGCGGCTGTTCCAACTTAGAAACGAGGGAAAGAATTTGCTGTTTAATCCGATGTTTTTCAGTTGCCGTCGTGGTGGCTCCAGGGTGCAACATGAGACAGAATGAAGTAGCGCCAAGTCCTGCAGCGGATTCACCATGGTGCGCATGCTCAGCCCCTTGTTGTAGCCACTGTGTGTTTTGAGTGGTTTCCAATCATCGATGGGGCTCATCTTTCAGTACCAAAGTTTGTCATTGACTTCCTTTGATAAATCAATCACCACATCTATTTCTCTTCCTAGTTTGTCTTAGTCTAGAAGCTCAGCTGACACGTGTCCACTCTGGATGTCCCTGCCAGTTGTTGAAGTTCCAGAAACATACCACATATGCTCAAGTATCAGCTGACCCGATTATAAGCCAAGGCACCTAATTTTACCCCCAAAAAATGGGGAACTTTTATTGACTCGAATATAAGTCTAGGGTGAGAAATGCAGCAGCTACTGGTAAACTATAAAATAAAAATAGATATCAATAAAATTACATCAATTGAGGCATCAGTAGGTTAAATGTTTTTGAATATTTATTTCAAAGAAAAACAGTTAACTAGCTCTGTAAGTGGAAAAGAGGGTCAACAAAGAAAATATGGTGTCAACTGTAACACTACATGCTGTTACTGCATGCACTGCATTACTACATACACTGCCTACCGCGTGTACACACGCAGCTTGTATAGCTTGAGGCCCAATGCAGACTGATGATATTCCAGAATGTGATGACATGACTGCTCGCATAGAGCAGCCGGTGTTAGGGCTCCTACTACACACGCTGCATTGGGTACTCACGGTGTTACTGCATGCGCTGCATGACTGCACACGCCGCGTTGCCGCATCTGTATGGGAAGGGTTAATGCAACACATGCAGTAGCACAGTGCATGCACAACGCAGCGTGTACATTATGAGCCCTCACACAGGCTGCTCTGTGCAAGTATAGACAACACTGGGTCCAGATAGGGGTTAGTAAGAAAATAAAAAATAAAATATAGAAGATTAAGTACTGTGAATAAACGCACTGTATATCCAAGACCAGAGATGATATACCCGTACTTGTATTCAGCAATGCTTGGGTGAAGCAAGAAGGCATGACCAAGCACGGGTAAGACTGTAAAGGCCACGTCATTGGTCACAATGGAGACGAGCGGGAGAAGAGCAGCCGCTTCCGACATCATCTGACAAGGATGCGGTGTGTCCCAGGTGCCGGCACACAGAAGCAGGCAGGTTCTTACTCAGTATGGCACAGGCATCTCGGAGGCTGCCGGCGTGCAGGAGAAGAGAAGAGCGGTGATATTGGCATCAGTCATCAGACCACACACACAGGCTGCAGGTGCCCGCAGATGAAGGGGAGAGACCAGAGAACCCCCGCACTGCACCGGACACCAGGTGAGTGGGACCCTCACTGGAGTATAAGCTGAGGGGGGCGGATTTTGCAGCATAAAAATGTGCTGAAAAAACTCGGCTTCTACACAAGTATATACGGTAGATTGAAGCAACACTCAAGCCACCACAAGGTAACAAACTGAGAGAGGAGTGATGGGACTCCACTTTGGATGTAGGTCTCAATTATTAATCAAACACACAAAAGGGATGATCCATTGAGGACTCACATCAGAAGTGGATCTTTGGAGAGAAAGAGCAGTAAGTGTCTGAGAAAATGGGCTGTGGTATTAGCAAGTTGCAAATTCAAGCCCTAACCCCACCGCTTACTAGCTGTCTGATTTCAGCAAGTCCATTCACCCACGTCTTAGATTCCCCTCCCCCACCCCTGCATCTGAAAGGGGGAAAGCAGCCCCTGCTCCCTTGGCTGGGGTGAAGTAAGCACGTGCTTGTCAAATTCTCGCACAGTCCTCGGGACATATTAGAAAATGGTAAGACAGCTGGCCTTGTAAATTAATGACGCAGGCCTCAGAGGCCGGGCCAGTTTAAACCGGGGCTCAGCAGAAGTACCAACACAGGGAAACCTCTGAACATGATTTAGTATCTGTGACCATGAGGGATACAAACCCTCCAGCATCAAGTTCAGGGGCAGCATTGGCCAACATGACCCGCGCCATTTGTTGAACATTCTTTTCTTCCCTTGTAACCTGTCAGAGGCCACGCTTGGTCGTTTTCCTTCCCTTCGGAGCCATTCCAGAGGCTGGGTGGACAAGGGTGAATGGCCAAGTGATGGCTTCTAACTAGAAGGTTTTCACATCGCCGTGTTTCTCTGGCTGCTGCCACGGTCTTTTCACACCAGGGTGACCAGCCTTGCCCTGGAGTATTTCAAATGCGGTGCCCCTAGTGCCCCTGAAGAGCAAGGCTGTGACCTTTGCTTCTCTGCTGTCGAGAGCAGCAGAGGCAGACAGGTTAAGCTTCCAGTCCCCAGTCTCCCTTCATCCTAGCGTCCATCTTCTGCTTTGCTTTCTAGGCTCTTTTTAGCCCAATTCCAAATAGGACTTTTGGCCCTTGATCCCCGATTACCTTTTTTGAGTTTCATTCCCAATTGCTTTGTACAGATACACTCTTTCTGTCAATCATTTCACCTCCTTTTTCTTTTAAGCTAGTGAATGATTGCCCCCTTTGTTCTGCCTGCCTCATTTTCCCCAGTAAAAATTGAAATGAGTTCTATTGCTAAAGGCCCAGTCTCAAGTTGGACTCCTTTTTATTACAAGCTTTATTGAGATGTAATTTACATACATGGAAACTTACCATTCTTAAGTACACAGCTCAACAAATTAGCATACAATAAGATTGTCCAAACATCACCACAGTCAACTTTAGAACCTTTCCACCAACCCAAAAAGAACCCTTGTGCCCATTTATATTTCCATTCCCAGCCTAAGATAATCATTAATCTCTCTGTCTATACGTTGGCCTTTAAAAAACATTTCCTATACACAAAAGTACACATACGTACTGTTTAAGACCAAATTCCTTTGACAAGTCCTGGTACTGCGTCATCCTAGAATAGACCCGAACCATATCTCCTTCTACTCCTTCTCCCTTCCACTTGCTCCCTTCCCTGGAACTAGCCGATTAAAGATGATAACTGCACTTCGTGACAACTTTTTAAACTCTCTATGTACAAGCAGCTGGGCTTAGCCTGGGATAGCGTGGTCACCAAATTAGACATGTTGCCGCTACTGTTTGTTCTCATCAAGTTTGCTCTTGACGCATGCTGGTGCCTGGCCTAACGGAACATATCACGTCCCAGTCTTACACCTTCCCCAAGGCTAGTGGCGGATCAGACTACTGTAGCGAGCCATAGGTAATTAGACATAGTCTCTGTCTCACGGAAATACGTCTTTTACTCTGAGAAATTTTAAGGTATCAATGTGAAATGTTCCAAAGAGAAAAGGATGCTGGATTTCACCAAAATTAAAAGTTTTGTGTATCAGAAAGATACATAAAGAGCCCTTACAATTTAACAACGAAAAGACAAATAGCCCAATTTGAAAATGGACAAAGGCCTTGAATATACATTTGTCCAAAAAAGAAATGAAAATGGCCAACAAGCATATGAAAAGATGCTCAATGTCACACATGCTTCTTCAGCAGCAAATGCAGATCAGGACAGCAATGAGATACCACTTCACGCCCACTCTGGTGGCTACTGAAAAACAAACAGAAAATGATCACCGTTGACAAGGATGTGGAGCTATTGCAAGTGTTGCTGGTGGGGATGTGAAGTTATTCAGCCCTCTGGACATCAGTTTGGTAGCTCCCAGAGAGCTAAACATATCTTTTCCAAAAATTGATCACTGGCACTTTGCAAGCACATGCAAATGCATGTTAAGAGGAGCACTGTTCATCATAGCCAAAACACAGTCCACCAATGAGCACATAGATAAACAACATGTAGTAAATATATCCATACAATAGAATATTACTCGACCATAAAAATGAATTAACTACTAATGCATGCTACCATATGGTTAAACCTCCAAAGTATTAATGCTAACCAAAAACAAACACATACCAACAGTCACATATTGTATGATACAGTGGAGTCATACTAGATAAAGCCATGAAGAGTCCTGGTGGCACAGTGAGTTATACATTGTGCTACTAACCAAAACTTCAGCAGTTCAGAACCACCAGCTACTCCAAGAAAGGTGAGGCTTTCTAGTCTCATAGAGAGTTCCAGTCTTGGGAACCTACTGAGGCAGCTCTACGCTCTCCCGTGAGGTCACTCTAAGTTAGAATAGCCTGACAGCAGTGAGAAGAAGAAGAAGAACTCCATAGACACGTAGCCTGGGTTAGCAATTACCAGGAGCTGGTAGAAAGGGCGAATGGGACCAAACTCCTTCATGGGAGACACGTTTTCCTTTGTGGCGATGGAAATGCTTTGACGCTGGTTGGAGGTCGTGATCACACCACTTTGTAAATGCGCTAGATTCCATTGAATGTTCACTTGAAAATAGCTCATTTCACAGTATGTAAATTTGACCGCAGTAACTTTTAAAATTTTCTATTTTTTTATTAAAAATGGTGTTATTGAGGGCTCTTATAGCTCCTATAAAAATCTATACGCCAATTGTGTCAAGCTTATTTGTTGTACACATGTTGCCATCATCCTCTTCTAAACACTAACTTTCTATTTGAGACCTTGGTACCAGCTCTTTTTTCCCTCTCTCCCCCCAACATCAGTAAATTTTTAAGTGCAAAATGCACAATTAAATTGGGGTTATAGGATAAACAAGCAGCCATCTAGTTCAGAAGCAACAAAGGCCACATGAAAGAAGCACACCAGCCTGTGTGATCACCAGGTGTCGAAGGGATCAGGTATCGGGTATCAAAGAAAAAAATCCTATCATTGTGAATGACAGGGAGTGCGGAGTGGAGGCCCACAGCACATATGTAGGCAACTGGCCATCGCCTTACAGAAGGGCCACAGGGAGGAAACGAGCCAGTCTGGGCTCAGTGTAGCAACAATGAAACATACAACTTTTCTCTAGTTCCTAAATACTTCCTCCCCAACCACTATCATGATCCCAATTCTACCTTACAAATCTGGCTAGACCAGAGGATGTACACTGGTACAGATAAGAACTGGAAACACAGGGAATCCAGGACAGATAAACCCCTCTGGACCAATAATGAGAGTAGCCATACCAAGAGGGGAAGGGGAAAGTGGAGGAGAATGGGGAACCAATCAAAAGGATCTACATATAACCCCCTCCCTGGGGGACGGACGACAGAAAAGTGGGTGTAGGGAGATATCAGACAATGTAAGACATAACAAAATAATAATAATTTATAAATTATC
The DNA here is from genome assembly GCF_050624435.1 of Tenrec ecaudatus. NCBI lineage: Eukaryota > Metazoa > Chordata > Mammalia > Afrosoricida > Tenrecidae > Tenrec > Tenrec ecaudatus. Next base: position 175,639,338 of record NC_134531.1, on the reverse strand, counting down.
AAGGGTTCATGAGGGAAGGAGGGGAGAGGGAAAAATGTGGAGCTGATACTAAGGGCTCAAATAGAAATCAAATGTTTTGAGAATGATGATGGCAACAAATGTACAAATGTGCTTGACACATGGATGAATGTATGGATAGTGGTAAGAGTTGCATCAGCCCCCAATAAAATGATTTTTTATGAAGGGGGAAGTGCAGAGTGGAGACCCAAGGCCCAAGTGTCGGCCAATGGAGATCCCCTCATAGAGGGGCTTAGGAGAGGAGATGGGTTAATTAGGGTGTGAGGTAGTATCGATGAAGAACACAGCTTTCCCCCAGATCCTGGATGCTTCCTCCCCCCAACTACCATGATCCGAATTCTACCTTGCAGGGCTGGATAGGACAGAGGCTGTACACTGGTACATATGAGGGTTGGAGGTACAGGGAATCCAGGGTGGATGATACCTTCAGGACCAAGGGCGTGAGGGACGATGCTGGGAGAGTGGAGGGTGAGTGGGTTGGAAAGGGGGAACTGATTACAAGGAGCCACATGTGACCTCTTCCCTGGGAGAGGGACAGCAGAGAAGGGGGGAAGGGAGACCCCGAATAGGGCAAGATATGACAAAATAACGAGGTATAAATTACCAAGGGCATATGAGGGAGGGGGGAAAGGGGAGGGAGGGGGGGGGGGAAAAGAGGACCTGATGCAAGGGGCTTAAGTGGAGAGCAAATGCCTTGAGAATGATTGGGGCAGGGAATGTATGGATGTGCTTTATACAATTGATGTATGTATATGTATGGATTGTGGTAAGAGTTGTTGGAGTCCCTAATAAAATGTAAAAGAAGAAAAGAGAAAAAAAATGATTAGGGCAAAGACTGTACAGATGTGCTTTATACAATTGATGTATGTATATGTATAAACTGTGAAAAGAATTGTATCAGCCCCAATAAATTGTTTAAAATAAATAAATAAATAAAAATAAATAATATAAAAAAAGAAAGGTAAATAAATAAATAAATGCTTTCCACACATGAAATAAATTGGAATTATACATTAATAGCTGATTTTTTTATAGCTTAAATCTCTCCCATGCAAAACTTGGGACATGCTCACATTAAACGCTTATTTGTCACCAATTCCAATGTAGCTGTGTAGCCTGTAATTTTTTCTGGAAAAACTCTCTCTGGTCCTAGCCAATAGGATTTTCTTTGTGATGTTTTCCAAGTTTATTAAGGATTTGGACAAAGTAACACAAGATGAGTTTATCAAATTTTCAGAGAAGGGGAGCTTCTTATACTTGTCTCACATACAGCTTTATCCTAGCTGAAGGGGCGTGTTGCCATCCATAGCCCTTGCTTCGTTCTGCCCTCTTTGTTGAACTCCTTTCCCAGGCAGGAACATGTATCTAACTTGTTTAGCGGAAACCTGATTTCCAGGGTCATATGTTCCTAGTCCTGCGCAAGAAGTAAGAACCCTGGCAGTGTAGTGTGCTACCTGCTAGACTGCTAGCCACAAGGTCAACAGTTTGAAACCGCCAGTTGCTCTAAGGAACAAAGATTTCTACTCTCATAAAGATTTACCATCTTGAAAATTCACAGGGACTGTTCTACTCCGTCCTGAGGGTCGCTAAGAGTCAGAATTGACTGGATGATAGTGAGCTTTTGATGTTACTAGTGGGCAGATTACTGTATTAAAGGTTCGTGTTCATAAGAAGTACCATTTTTTGCCCTCCAGAAGTTTCTTAGATAAAAGCTAGATCTCTTTGGCTGTATAATGGATCAAACAAGAGACTTAGGAGATCATTCTCTCTGCCCCAATGCAATTGAAAGGAAGTTTAATTGGGCGTGTGGCTTAGTTCTATCTAAGAACTAAGGGACCCTGTGGCAGAGTGGGTACACAATGAGCTGCCAACCACAAGGTTGGTAGTTCCAACTTGCCAGCTGCTTCACGAAAGAAAGATGAACTTTCCTACTCCTTTAAAGAGTTACAGTCTTGGAAACCCCCAAGAGCAGTTCTACTCTGTCCTGTAGACTTGCTATAAGTCAGAACTGACTGTAAGGGCAATGAGTTTATGGAGAGCTTATTTTGCTTCCTACTGGTCTGGATCCTAGTTCATCACCTTCTGTTTCTTTAGACCACCACATTGCCTGCCAACCCTTGGAGTCACCAGCAGCCTGCATTCTTACCCACCATCTTATCTACCAACCTCGGATTCACTGAACTCTGCACCCACAAACCTGAAATTCGAACTTTGGATGCATCCACCTCAGCATCTACCAGCCTGTGGTGTTCTTGCTTCATCTTCCTGCTTCCTGGTTTATCAGCCCCTGCAGCCAGAAGAGTCAGAAGAAGTCTCCAGCTTAATATCTGACGCATAGATTTGAACCAGACTGGATTGTTCATTCAACTATTGTGTGAGCCATTTTCTTGATATAAATCTCTCTCTCTCTCTTTTTCTCTCTCTTTCTCTCTCTTTCTCTTTGTGTGTGTGACTGGCTTTGCTTCACTAGAGAGCCCAACCTAACATATACAGTTACCAAATGATCCAGCCATCCCTGCCTTGGTACAAGCAGTTCTCAGATTATGAACAAGCGCCATTTCTCAATCTGTCTTAAAGTTAAAAGAGCACATAAATTGGAATAGTTAGGCACAGTCCACATAACAGCTAGTCAAATGTTTGTCTCAGTATATAATATATATGTTTCTAGGCATAAAATTATTGAGGAAACACAGATACAGTAAAACATCCTTATCATATGACATATGTTTAGTGCATGTCACAAAACACACATTTTTCATTTAAAAAACACACATTTTTCATTTCAAACCATTGAATATACCTTGGATTTTTAATGTTATAAACTTTGCAGGGATTAGTTTGTAACTATAGATTATATGTAATTAAAATGATTGTAATCTGGGGATGGCTTGTATATCAACAGAGTTGAGAGCAAATGTCTCATAAAAACTTGTACACTAATAGTTACAATGTTATTATAAATAATAGCAAAAAATGTAAAAATAAATATCCATCAATTGGTAAATGGATTGACAAAACATATGTGCACACAAGAGAATATCACTCATCCATAAACATTAATGATGTCCTGATTCGTGTTAAACCATTAGACCTAGGACACATTAAACTAAGGGGGGGAGAAAAAAATAAACATAGAAACCACATAGTATGTGACTCCACTCTTATGAAATGTTCAGAATAGGTAAGGCCATGGAGAAAAAAATGGGTTATTGGTTGCATTTGTTAATCTTATAAGAGATATAATCTAACAAATGCCTGTTAGAAGTAAGGATACGTAATTTCCGCGTGCTTTGAATCGATCATCATGAAAAATAAATCCCTGGAAAGGACATCCTGTTGGAGAAAGTAGAGGGTCCATGTATATGGGAAAACCTGTAGTATGGTAACGAAGCCATCTTTTTCGTGAACACTCAATATTTTTATACATGTGCCTGAGTGGGAACTCTGTGGTGGCTACTCACAACAAGCACACCAGGAGTTCCCAGGCACTGTAGAAAGAAGAGAGTGTGAGGTGACTGCTAATGGGAGCAGGGTTTGTTTCTTGGTGAAGATGTATCCCCGAATTGGATGGTTGTCATTGTACAACCTTGTCAATATAAATATGTCTCACTTTACATCCATTCTGGCATTGTCCAAATCCATATAAATCTGGGATCCCCCAAAGATGTGCTTCTTTGTGTGTGTTTTAAGGAAAAGCAGCTCTACTTTTATTTTCCCCCTAAAGGTTTTAACGTCCCCAAACTCCCAACGTGAACACGCTACAGGGCTCCAGGGCACATCCCGATCCCTGAAGCATCTCCTTCTCCACTTCTTTTTAGTTCTCGTGGCTTCGTTCACCCACCCGGAAGCCTCCTCCTGTGTCCAGTGTGTATAATTCTCAGTCCAACAGACTTCCATAAGATTTACAGGAACTTATCTACAGGTGATATGGAGACTGTATCTAATAATATGGTGTTCCCAAAATGTCCAAATTGTATAACATCTTATTCCACAGACATATAGTGGACATTAAGCACCATGTACCTTTACACTGACAGTCACTGAATTACATCTTTTAACAAGGTGAGCACTGCGGTTTCTTAGTTCAATATCCGCCAAGCACGCCATGGGAGAAACGTAATACAGGCCGCCCTAGAGGGAAGTTCTGCTCTATAGGGTCTTCGTAGTTGGAGTCAAATTGATGACATGGATTTGCATGGGTTTCTTTTAAATAATATTAATAAATATGGCATGTTCACTGTGAACCCAATTCAATTTATTCATAAATACACAAAAGTAATAAACTAAGTCTCTATGTCCTCTGCCCACACATGACTCCTGTTAAGCTCTTATCTCTCAGTTGCAAGTCTACTCGTCCATATTCTGCTTTGAGATGTTTCAACAGCGATCTCCAAACCACTTATCTCACTAGAGGGAGATTGGAGGGCCGGAGAGAAGGAAACCTTGTTTCTGGTTTGCTTGCAGTCCCTGCAAACCCTACCCCCGAGATGGCACTGGACCCCTGGGAAGGCAGTTCATCATAATCCCAGCCTCCAGCTCCTTTCTTTCAACCCTCCCTCAACAGGTGCCCCCAAGGTCTCAGCAAAAGACCGCCCGGCTGTGCGTTTGACATCTGAGCCCCTTCTGTCACCTGTACCCTCATGCTTTGCTTCTCATTCCCACAGCTTCCTCCCACAGTCACTATCCCTGGGATACCTCAATATTTCTTGCTGGCTCTTTCCACCATCCCACCTTACCCATGAAAACCGGTGCCACGGCGTGGTGACCATGTGTGCTGCAGAGTCGCTCTGCTTCACGGGGCTTTCTTGTTGCAGTCTTGACCGGAGTCTACTGTCGCTTGTTCTTCCATGGCACTGCTTGGGGCTCAGGCGGTCAACCCTACGGGTAACCGAGCGCAATCTGTTTCCCCCATCCAATGACCGCAAGCACTCTGCATGTTAATTCCTTGTATTAAAGTATCTTCTGAGCTTTCTGGCCATTTAATTGTCCCTTGGCTGATACTCGTCATTCTATGCACACACACACACACACACACACACACACATTTCTAAGCAGATCATTTTTTGAATTCGCATATAGCATTAGCTATTCTCTTTATATACTAAGTTATGTCATGCCTGCTTTATATTGTGGCTTCTTTACCAACTCCCATTTCATTTGGTATCTAGTTAAAACATCTTTGTATGGCAATTGGACCCATTCTATCATCTCACAGAATGGTGTTCATGGTTCTAAATTTGTCTAAGTTCTAATGACCTTATGTTCATGATATTGATGTTTTGAAGAAATTCAATTACAATAAATTCTAATTAAATTCATTTATTTGTCGAGCACCTGCTCAGTGAAACATTATAATACATAGTTGGAACATATGATAAGCATAAGCTTTCTCTGAAAGAAGTTGAATTTAATGGGGAAAATTAAGACTATACAATTGTATTTCCCAACACATTTCTAATTTTAAATACTATGTCTTTTGTCCTTCAAATATACTGGGTCCAACATCCAAATTGTTAATTTTGGAAGGCAGGAAGCACCAGTACCTCTCTGCTCAGCGACTAGTATGCAACTCGGTCCTGCTGTTCTTCCCCATGCAAATAGGGCTTGTAGTCATAGCTTTTCTTGGATTTAGAAAGAAAGAAATGCCAAAAAGTTTAATTTTTCCCAAGAGAAAAATGGCAGTTCTAAGGAGAGATAAGATTTACCTAACTGCACTGCAAATATTAATATAATTATATCCAATTTTATACTAATATCCAGAGAGTTATCTGAACCAAACTCAATGTTGGCCCTATTATAACTTAAAATCCCTATGGGGTGCCAAATAATATTATTTTAGACATCTTAACAAGGTCATTTTTCTTGGTATATATTTTACTCAAGGGTAAGGTACAAATTCTACATTTCATTTACATCTGGGAAAAGCCCAGAGGCCCAGAATCATTTATTAATGACATTTTCTGCAAGTATGCTCTCCTTAGAAATCAGTAATATATTAAAGAATAAAAATACAGGATAAAAATAAACTTGCTGAACATCACTAGAGCTGCAAGAGCACTAAATCATTACTTTGTAATTTCCTAATTAAGAGGGGAAAGGTCAGAATGCACTACATATTTCTTGGATAAATAGAATTCAGGATAACTAATACAGCCTTAATGAAGGAACAAAAACCCTTCTGTTCAGAAGAATTCTAGGTAATAAATGCAGAAGAAATGATACAATTGAAAAATGACCACTTCACAACCTATGATAGAACAACCTTCAATCCTTGTTATGGATTAAATTATAATTTTTTTAAAGTTATCTAATTCCTAACATCTAAACCTGTGATTATAATCCCATTAGGGAATGGGTTATCTTGTTGTTATGTTAAGGAGACAAGATCTGATTTAAGGTGTGTCTTTAATTGCTCTCCTTTGAGATACTTGCTGTTGCTGTTCTTAGATGACAACCAGTTTAAACACAACCGAAAGTTCCTGGACCTGGGGCATGGTGGTTACACGTTAGTGGCTAACTGCCAGGAGGGCAGTTCTAAACCACAGTCACTCTGCAGGAGATAGACGGGGCTTTCCGCTCCCACAAAGAGATGCCATTTCAGAAACTCACAGAGGCAGTTCCACCCTGTCCGACAGGGTCACCCTGAGTCGCCATCATGGCAGTGAGTTTGGTTTGGCTTTGGTGCCATCCTCACAATTGTTGTTATTTTTGAACCCATCGTTCCAGCCATTATATTCAACAGTTCAGATATAAAAGAGAGTAACCAGTGAGCAGGAGAAACAGATGGAGGAAGAGAGGCGCCATCCTAAGCCTCGTGAAGATCAACCGAGAGCAGAACTGAAGAGACAAGGACCTTCCCCAGAGCTGACAGAGAAAGTCCTGAAACTGGGACTTGAATTTCGACTTCTGACCCAGGAAACTGAGAGCCCCCTGTCTGATAACCCATCCACCTGTGGCCTTGCTGTCACGTGTGGTTCGGTGCCATGGAGTCGGTTCCGAGTTGAGCTGCCCCCGTGTGCAGCAGACCGAAACACCGCCTGGTCCTGCGCCGAGCTCACACTCGCCCATTGTTGCAGCCACTGTGTCAACAATGACTCTTGCTCGCCGGTGAGAACCTGGGCTGCTTTTTCTTACTATGGCTTTGTTTGGGTGTTTTCCTTTTTGTGCCTTCCAGAATGATAACTAAGGAATTCTGCTAGCACAGGGGCTGAGACATCTGTGGCTGCCCTCCAGGTGGGCAATTAGATGCCCCCAGTGATCTTTTGTGAGAAACACGGTGTTCTGCTCCAGGACAGGTTACTTGCACCCTAGGGAACCCGTGGAGCATCCACTCTGCCTCATGTGAGTCAGGGGAGAGAAGAAACTAAGTAAAATGATAATTAGCAGCCATGATGTTTTTTTAATCAGAAAAAAACAGGCTTCCCTCTATTGGCCATACTACCTTTACCTGGAAATTAAAGTACCAAACATGAGTATTCAATGTAAGCATCCAGAGAAATTCTTAATTGAACAGACAGACATGATTTTACTGACAGCAGCAGAATTTAAACTCAAATGTAAGGTAGCTTTCTGTTATGAATACTGAGCAAATTGACATATGGAGAGGGAGCCAACATAAAAACCAAATATGCAAACAGAAATGTATAGATAAGAAAAAATGCATACATCCCTGACAAAACTCACTGTGATGGTTAGGGATGATGTCATTTGAGATTCCTGGGTAAGGGTAGGGCTGAACCCCAATCTATCATCCGGGTCACAGCCTTGTTACACCTCCTTGAGGGTGTAGCCTTTCATGCATCAGGCCACCAAAGCAGAGTTGAACTCTTCCTGGCCCTTTGCCTTGGTCTTGCACCTGGTTCCTCCATCTGTTGTTACATCACCTGCCTGCCCCAAGAGCTGTCAGCGGACTACAAATGATGGGTTTATTCGGGCAACTTAGGGTTCATTTACCTCTGTACCCACCAGCTTGTGCCCTGCCATGCCTCTGCTTCACCAGCCTGCTTCGTATTCATCCATTTTTACAAGGTAGGAGAAGCCTAACTTGGACCAGACTGGACTTGCCTACTTCTACAACTGTGTAAGCCATTTCTTGATATCAATCTCTTTCTGTATACAAACACATACAAGTATCCCTGGTTGGCTTCTCTAGAGAACTCAATCTCATACATTTGGTTGCAGAAATGGTTCCAGAGAGACAAAATCATAAAGATGAGTTTCTAAATTGATTCTCAGGTCTAATTAGAACTAAAGGCCCTGAGAACTCCACCTTTGTCTCTGTAATATGGGAGATCCGTTACTATTAGTAAAGAGGGCCCTGGTAATCCATGGCGTCAAGTGGCAAAGGTCCTACCCCAAATAACACCACTGATAGATGAAGTGTTGTGAGAAGGGAGACCCTGGGTAATCATGTGTCTGATATGTTTCTACAATTATGTCCAGATGAGAAGTATAGGGAAGCTGGTTGGTTGGAACTTCTTACAATAGATAAAGTGGTCAAGGAAAAACAGCTGAACTCAGAGCTTGGGAGGCCCAGCTCAAATGCCATCCGTATACACGATTTCAAAGTTTCTGCTTGTGCTGTGAAAGAAAGCTCTACCTCTCCTGCTAAGAGAACTGAGGTGGCAGAAAACTAAACCCAGAGTTTTCTTCGCATACCAGTAGCTGAATTACAACACCAGCTTAATTCTCAACCCAGACAGGTGTCTGATATTAAAGTGAGAGCACTAACTGGGAAGAAATGGGGCCCTGGGATTTGGGATGGGGACATATGGACTGATACTCCAGAAGCAGCTTGCCCTCCGCTGGCAAGAACAATACACTTTACAACTCTCCCTATGAGCTATATCAACTCTCCAGGATTATGCCATAATTTAGTGCACAGGGACCTTGATTGCCTTCCACCAACTATTTCCCTTGTCACTTACATTGATGACATTATGCTGATTGGACCTAGGAAGGAAGAACTATCGATGACTTTAGACTTATTCGTAAAACATCTTTGTGTTAGATAGTGGGAAATTGACTCCACAAAAATTCAGGTGCCTTCTACCTCTGTGAATTCTCTAGAAGCCCAGTGGTATGAGTCATATTGAGATATCCCTACTAAAGTGAAAGATAGGGCATTATATGTGGCCCCTCCCACAACTACAGAGGATGCACACTACTTTGGATTTGGGAGGTAGCATTGCCCTTTGAGGATGCCTAGATATTGACAGGCTTGAAAAGCTGCCGTGCTGGGGGCCCAGGACAAGGGAAGGCTCTGCGACAGGTTCTCGCCGCCCGTTCAAGCTGCTCCACTGTTGGGCTGCACGATTCAGCTGACCCACTGGTGCTTGGTGTCCGAGGGAGCTAAAAGTGCAGTCTGGAATCATTGGCAGGGCTCAATCGACGCATCACAGCACACACCCTTAGGATTTGGAAGAAAGCTCTGCCATCCTCTGCAACCAACTACGCCCCTTGGGAAAACCAAGTTTGGGCCTGTGACTGGGCCTGCACGCCTCACTGAGGACCACCGCGTCAGCAGGCAGCCTGGGCTGATGTCAAAGCGTCCGTGCTTTTCTCCTCGCCCTCCAGAAGTTGTTGCAATGAAAAGAAGCTGCTGTTACCCCACACTTCCCATCTTCTGTACCACACAGGAGTGCTGAGTTTTATTATTGAAATAAAAGTTCTTTGCTGTTTTTTTCTTGAAACAAAACAAAAAGTACACCAATTCAATCGTTTCTAGGTGCACAATTCAGTGACTTTCTTCAAACTATAAATCCTTCTCCCTCATTTTCTCAGAGTTGTTCACGTGCCATTAACATAAACTCACTGCTCTCTACATTCAGATCTAAGCTATTCAGTTGTCAATTTGTTTCCAAATAGATAGTTCTTAAAAGAGCAAATGCTCGAGGCAAACATTTTTTTAATAGTTAAGCTAAACCACTGTTTGGTTTTAAAGCAATTTCAGGGGTCAGCCAGTCATTTTTAAATGTACACAGTTGGTAGTGAGTCCTCAGACACACATTGAGAAAGAACTGCTTCCAAACATGATCTGCTTGCCCTGTGCCGGCAGGGAGAGCAAAGAAACACCTCCACATTTGCCCCATCCCTAGCGGCACTCACGCCAGCACATTTGCCTCCAGCTAGCTTTAAAAGAAAACTGAAGGGATAAAGCACACTTTCGGAGCATTTGGGTTTTAAATCTCAATTTCTCCTTTTAGGGCTGTGACTGCACTCTCACCTGGGAACCTTAGGCAATGGTTTTGCATTTATAGTTTGTTTTGTTCAGTAATTACTTGCAAAGTGTTTTATCGGGTTTGTTTAGTCTCCCTAGCTTGATCATAAACTCCTGAGGGTGGTTAGGGAGCTTGTTTTATAAAAAAGTTTTAAAGTGCATTGGAAAGAGAGAAGCCAAGCTGGAGACAGTTTACAGATGTACAGCAAAGGTCGCAAGGTGCAGATTGTCAATGACCTCACTCAGTTCAGAATCGGAAGCATCCAAAAAAAAATTGGATTCTAAGGAGCTCTAGTGGCCTCATGGTTAAAACATTGCACTGCTAACTGCAAGGTCAGCCGTTGGCAACCACAAACCCCACCATGTGAGAAACATGGGGCTTCCTACTCCCTGTAAAGAGTCAGAGTCTCCCAAACAGGGCATGGGACAGTTCCATGCTGTCCCACAGGGGCTATGAGTCCGTACGGACTCAATTAGTGAGTGGATTGATTCTGACTCATGTGTGTCAGCGCAGAAACGTTCTCGCTAGGGTTTCATGGCTGTCACTCTTCAGAGGTAGGTGACAGTCCTTTCTTCTAGTGTCTCTGGTGAGGGTGAGCCACCAATGCTTACAGTTAGCTGAGTGCTTAGCCGTTTTCACCACACGAGGACTGTAAAATCTTGAGATATCCCCTTTAACCTGGTGATCAATTAGGAATTTGAGGTGCAGACAATGTTAATGTCTTAAACTAAGCAAAGGACTTATTTTATAAACAGAGAGAGTTCTGTGTCAATGCTGTCCTGATTATATTAGAATCCACAACCAGTATAATTAAAAAGAAAAAATAGACTGTCCAAACATAAGTTCTAAGAACCCACCCAAACTTACTAAGAGAGGAAAATTGGTTCTGAAGTCCAGTCACTATTAACAAGCTTCCATATAATTCAAACTAAACTTTAAGAAGGGGGGCAAGGAGGAGTAACCTGGTGTGTTTGTGGATTTTAGGAATTGAAAATATATCTTAAGACTATAAAATACTCAAAACTCAACCTCACTACCGTTGACTGAATTCCAATTCATAGCAACCCGATAGGGCAGGGAAGAACTGCCCCTGCATGTTTCTGAGATGGAAATGCTCTTCCCTCTGAGTGCCTGGTGATCTCAAACGGCTGGCCTTGCAGTGAGAAACCCAACAGATAGCGCATTACCCCCTCTCGCCATGAAAGCGATTCTGCCACATGTGTTTCAGCATAGAATTGTAGACCACAGAGTTTTCAGAGCTGTGATCTGTCAGGATCATATCTTTTCCAGGTGCTTTTTGGTGTGTTCTGTGAAAGAAAATACTGTATTCTTTAAAAGTGAAATAAAAGGAATTTTGAGGGGAATAATACATTCCAGCAGGCAGGGCTAAATAAAACTACAACGTATGCCACTGTTTTATCAGAAAGAACAAAGGCCATCTAGGGGGATACTGGCTTTGCACTTCAGTGTTTGGAGTCCTTTGTGCCATTTAGTGGGGTTTGAGCTCTGCCAACCCATGCAGGCACACATATTCTTCTCCAAACCCAACCCCACCGCCATTGACTAGATTCCGACTCAAACCAACCCTACACGGCGGGGTGAGCCTGCCTCTTTGGGTTTCTAAGACTGTCCGCCTTTACAGGAGCACGCCTCCTCTGCTCCTGTGGACTGGCCAGTGGGTTCTCATGGCTGACCTGGGGCCTCACAGCCCACTGGGTACATTCCTGTGTTATCAGGGCTCCTACATCTAGGAATAATTCTCTCCATCCGGTTACATTCTCCCCAAGAACAAATTGCTTACCTCTGGACCTTTTGCTTCCTGGGAATGCTTGTTGATCCCTCTCCAGCTGCCAACCTCCCTGTTAGTAGCCAGGAGTTCAGCACTGTGGCGAAACTACCACATAATCAAAACACACAATCTGCTTGCCAGAAAACACTAATCGTAAAATGTCAAATATGCATGAAATCTAAAGTGTTTCCCCTGTAAAATAAGTAAAAAAGAAATTCTGCGCAGAGTCAAAATTATTTCTGTTGCATTTTACAAACGCTTTGTTTCACCTTAGGTCAATATCATCTTCTAACTTCCCTGAAATGCAGGTTCATCTAGTACTAACGGATCATGGGGTGGCACTGTGTCTTGGGCCGTTGGCTGCTAACAAGGCAGAGAGCTCAAATCCACCCACTGCTGGAAGGCTGTCTGCTCCTATAAAGACTTACAGTCATAAAAACACTAGTTAGGGTCACTCTCAGTAGGAATCAGCTTGATGGCACGGGCTTGGGCTTTCTGTGATTGTTTATTATCCGTGTGGTAGACTTAGCATTAGACTGCAGGATTGGCTGTTCAAACCTACCAGGTTCTCTGAGGGAAGAAGATGAGATTTCCAGTGTTGGAAAACCTAGGGAGTGGTCTTACTCTATCCTGTAGGCTCACTGTGATGCACAGTGAGTTTACGTGTGTGTTTTATTATCTTTTTATTTCACAACTAAGGATATTGAGTTCAGCGATGGTCTGAAAGTCGTCCTATGAGTACCAAAGCGAGTAACATTTGGCGTTCTTTTGTCTCCATCAAAAAGTAATTCCTTCTATTACTACAGCAAGTGAATTCCCCTGTTCCTTCACTCTGTTTTGCAACAATTAGGGTAAATGTTACCTCCCAAAGCCCATTGCTAGTTTGTTATCTGCAGAGTTGGTTTTTTTTCCTCCTCCATTCACAAATTAACAGCTTGTCCTCATATTAACCAGATGGATGGCTGCACCTGGTTAATTGGAGTTGTAAGAAGGATAAATAGATTAAAGAGCACGGCGACTGGAGTGCTCACTGCTAGCCAGACGTAATTAAGAAAGGAGTGAGCAAGTTCTACTGAGGCTTCACTGAGGGAAAGGCCCAGTGGACTGATTTCCTGGAACTGTTTCAATTGCTAAATTATCAGAAGCACTTGCTGCCGCCTTGAGGGAACGTGGAAATTCTGCTGCTGAGAGGGCACAAATGTATGTCCATCATTTAAATCGGCGTTCCTCAGAGGGGTCGATTGACCACCTGCCTCGCAGTCATCTGCATGTTGATGAGAAATGCAGATTCCTGGAGCTCATCCAAGACCCAGTGACTTAGCATTTGGAGTAGTAAGACAGGAACCTGCATTTTTAATAACTACAGCCCCAGGAAAATTGGGAGCCACTGACTTATCACTGTGCTCAAAAATGCAGAATTTCTGTAATCACCTCAAAAGACCACAGAAACCCACACTTGGTAGCTTGTGAGCAAGAACTCTAATGGAGTGTCACTCAAACCCCTAGCAACCCGATCCATAGCTTCCCAAAAGTCTTGGATAAAAAGAAGATTCTAGATCCCGAACCAAGAAATTCTTCTCTCAATGTGAATCAAAACCACAACGAGAATGCGGACCCAGACGGTAAGAAGAATCCAGACCTCACCTCTATTCAAATGACAGCCATCCAGACGGTAAGAAGAATCCAGACCTCACCTCTATTCAAATGACAGCCATCCAGACGGTAAGAAGAATCCAGACCTCACCTCTATTCAAATGACAGCCATCCAGACGGTAAGAAGAATCCAGACCTCACCTCTATTCAAATGACAGCCATCCAGACGGTAAGAAGAATCCAGACCTCACCTCTATTCAAATGACAGCCATCCAGACGGTAAGAAGAATCCAGACCTCACCTCTATTCAAATGACAGCCATCCAGACGGTAAGAAGAATCCAGACCTCACCTCTATTCAAATGACAACCATCCAGACGGTAAGAAGAATCCAGACCTCACCTCTATTCAAATGACAACCATCCAGACCGTAAGAAGAATCCAGACCTCACCTCTATTCAAATGACAACCATCCAGACGGTAAGAAGAATCCAGACCTCACCTCTATTCAAATGACAGCCATCCAGACGGTAAGAAGAATCCAGACCTCACCTCTATTCAAATGACAGCCATCCAGACGGTAAGAAGAATCCAGACCTCACCTCTATTCAAATGACAGCCATCCAGATGGTAAGAAGAATCCAGACCTCACCTCTATTCAAATGACAGCCATCCAGACGGTAAGAAGAATCCAGACCTCACCTCTATTCAAATGACAGCCATCCAGACGGTAAGAAGAATCCAGACCTCACCTCTATTCAAATGACAACCATCCAGACGGTAAGAAGAATCCAGACCTCACCTCTATTCAAATGACAACCATCCAGACGGTAAGAAGAATCCAGACCTCACCTCTATTCAAATGACAACCATCCAGACGGTAAGAAGAATCCAGACCTCACCTCTATTCAAATGACAGCCATCCAGACGGTAAGAAGAATCCAGACCTCACCTCTATTCAAATGACAGCCATCCAGACGGTAAGAAGAATCCAGACCTCACCTCTATTCAAATGACAGCCATCCAGACGGTAAGAAGAATCCAGACCTCACCTCTATTCAAATGACAGCCATCCAGACGGTAAGAAGAATCCAGACCTCACCTCTATTCAAATGACAGCCATCCAGACGGTAAGAAGAATCCAGACCTCACCTCTATTCAAATGACAGCCATCCAGACGGTAAGAAGAATCCAGACCTCACCTCTATTCAAATGACAGCCATCCAGACGGTAAGAAGAATCCAGACCTCACCTCTATTCAAACACAACCATCCAGACGGTAAGAAGAATCCAGACCTCACCTCTATTCAAATGACAGCCATACAGACGGTAAGAAGAATCCAGACCTCACCTCTATTCAAATGACAGCCATCCAGACGGTAAGAAGAATCCAGACCTCACCTCTATTCAAATGACAACCATCCAGACGGTAAGAAGAATCCAGACCTCACCTCTATTCAAATGACAGCCATCCAGACGGTAAGAAGAATCCAGACCTCACCTCTATTCAAATGACAGCCATCCAGACGGTAAGAAGAATCCAGACCTCACCTCTATTCAAATGACAGCCATCCAGACGGTAAGAAGAATCCAGACCTCACCTCTATTCAAATGACAGCCATCCAGACGGTAAGAAGAATCCAGACCTCACCTCTATTCAAATGACAACCATCCAGACGGTAAGAAGAATCCAGACCTCACCTCTATTCAAATGACAACCATCCAGACGGTAAGAAGAATCCAGACCTCACCTCTATTCAAATGACAACCATCCAGACGGTAAGAAGAATCCAGACCTCACCTCTATTCAAATGACAGCCATCCAGACGGTAAGAAGAATCCAGACCTCACCTCTATTCAAATGACAGCCATCCAGACGGTAAGAAGAATCCAGACCTCACCTCTATTCAAATGACAGCCATCCAGACGGTAAGAAGAATCCAGACCTCACCTCTATTCAAATGACAGCCATCCAGACGGTAAGAAGAATCCAGACCTCACCTCTATTCAAATGACAACCATCCAGACGGTAAGAAGAATCCAGACCTCACCTCTATTCAAATGACAGCCATCCAGACGGTAAGAAGAATCCAGACCTCACCTCTATTCAAATGACAACCATCCAGACGGTAAGAAGAATCCAGACCTCACCTCTATTCAAATGACAGCCATCCAGACGGTAAGAAGAATCCAGACCTCACCTCTATTCAAATGACAGCCATACAGACGGTAAGAAGAATCCAGACCTCACCTCTATTCAAATGACAGCCATCCAGACGGTAAGAAGAATCCAGACCTCACCTCTATTCAAATGACAGCCATCCAGACGGTAAGAAGAATCCAGACCTCACCTCTATTCAAATGACAGCCATCCAGACGGTAAGAAGAATCCAGACCTCACCTCTATTCAAATGACAGCCATCCAGACGGTAAGAAGAATCCAGACCTCACCTCTATTCAAATGACAGCCATCCAGAAGGTAAGAAGAATCCAGACCTCACCTCTATTCAAATGACAGCCATCCAGACGGTAAGAAGAATCCAGACCTCACCTCTATTCAAACACAACCATCCAGACTGTAAGAAGAATCCAGACCTCACCTCTATTCTAATGACAGCCATACAGACGGTAAGAAGAATCCAGACCTCACCTCTATTCAAATGACAGCCATCCAGACGGTAAGAAGAATCCAGACCTCACCTCTATTCAAATGACAACCATCCAGACGGTAAGAAGAATCCAGACCTCACCTCTATTCAAATGACAGCCATCCAGACGGTAAGAAGAATCCAGACCTCACCTCTATTCAAATGACAGCCATCCAGACGGTAAGAAGAATCCAGACCTCACCTCTATTCAAATGACAGCCATCCAGACGGTAAGAAGAATCCAGACCTCACCTCTATTCAAATGACAACCATCCAGACGGTAAGAAGAATCCAGACCTCACCTCTATTCAAATGACAACCATCCAGACCGTAAGAAGAATCCAGACCTCACCTCTATTCAAATGACAACCATCCAGACGGTAAGAAGAATCCAGACCTCACCTCTATTCAAATGACAGCCATCCAGACGGTAAGAAGAATCCAGACCTCACCTCTATTCAAATGACAGCCATCCAGACGGTAAGAAGAATCCAGACCTCACCTCTATTCAAATGACAGCCATCCAGACGGTAAGAAGAATCCAGACCTCACCTCTATTCAAATGACAGCCATCCAGACGGTAAGAAGAATCCAGACCTCACCTCTATTCAAATGACAGCCATCCAGACGGTAAGAAGAATCCAGACCTCACCTCTATTCAAATGACAACCATCCAGACGGTAAGAAGAATCCAGACCTCACCTCTATTCAAATGACAACCATCCAGACGGTAAGAAGAATCCAGACCTCACCTCTATTCAAATGACAGCCATCCAGACGGTAAGAAGAATCCAGACCTCACCTCTATTCAAATGACAGCCATCCAGACGGTAAGAAGAATCCAGACCTCACCTCTATTCAAATGACAGCCATCCAGACGGTAAGAAGAATCCAGACCTCACCTCTATTCAAATGACAGCCATCCAGACGGTAAGAAGAATCCAGACCTCACCTCTATTCAAATGACAGCCATCCAGACGGTAAGAAGAATCCAGACCTCACCTCTATTCAAATGACAGCCATCCAGACGGTAAGAAGAATCCAGACCTCACCTCTATTCAAATGACAGCCATCCAGACGGTAAGAAGAATCCAGACCTCACCTCTATTCAAATGACAGCCATCCAGACGGTAAGAAGAATCCAGACCTCACCTCTATTCAAATGACAACCATCCAGACGGTAAGAAGAATCCAGACCTCACCTCTATTCAAATGACAGCCATCCAGACGGTAAGAAGAATCCAGACCTCACCTCTATTCAAATGACAACCATCCAGACGGTAAGAAGAATCCAGACCTCACCTCTATTCAAATGACAGCCATCCAGACGGTAAGAAGAATCCAGACCTCACCTCTATTCAAATGACAGCCATCCAGACGGTAAGAAGAATCCAGACCTCACCTCTATTCAAATGACAGCCATCCAGACGGTAAGAAGAATCCAGACCTCACCTCTATTCAAATGACAGCCATCCAGACGGTAAGAAGAATCCAGACCTCACCTCTATTCAAATGACAGCCATCCAGACGGTAAGAAGAATCCAGACCTCACCTCTATTCAAATGACAGCCATCCAGACGGTAAGAAGAATCCAGACCTCACCTCTATTCAAATGACAGCCATCCAGAAGGTAAGAAGAATCCAGACCTCACCTCTATTCAAATGACAGCCATCCAGACGGTAAGAAGAATCCAGACCTCACCTCTATTCAAACACAACCATCCAGACTGTAAGAAGAATCCAGACCTCACCTCTATTCTAATGACAGCCATACAGACGGTAAGAAGAATCCAGACCTCACCTCTATTCAAATGACAGCCATCCAGACGGTAAGAAGAATCCAGACCTCACCTCTATTCAAATGACAACCATCCAGACGGTAAGAAGAATCCAGACCTCACCTCTATTCAAATGACAGCCATCCAGACGGTAAGAAGAATCCAGACCTCACCTCTATTCAAATGACAGCCATCCAGACGGTAAGAAGAATCCAGACCTCACCTCTATTCAAATGACAGCCATCCAGACGGTAAGAAGAATCCAGACCTCACCTCTATTCAAATGACAGCCATCCAGATGGTAAGAAGAATCCAGACCTCACCTCTATTCAAATGACAACCATCCAGACGGTAAGAAGAATCCAGACCTCACCTCTATTCAAATGACAACCATCCAGACGGTAAGAAGAATCCAGACCTCACCTCTATTCAAATGACAACCATCCAGACGGTAAGAAGAATCCAGACCTCACCTCTATTCAAATGACAGCCATCCAGACGGTAAGAAGAATCCAGACCTCACCTCTATTCAAATGACAGCCATCCAGACGGTAAGAAGAATCCAGACCTCACCTCTATTCAAATGACAGCCATCCAGACGGTAAGAAGAATCCAGACCTCACCTCTATTCAAATGACAGCCATCCAGACGGTAAGAAGAATCCAGACCTCACCTCTATTCAAATGACAGCCATCCAGACGGTAAGAAGAATCCAGACCTCACCTCTATTCAAATGACAGCCATCCAGACGGTAAGAAGAATCCAGACCTCACCTCTATTCAAATGACAGCCATCCAGACGGTAAGAAGAATCCAGACCTCACCTCTATTCAAATGACAGCCATCCAGACGGTAAGAAGAATCCAGACCTCACCTCTATTCAAATGACAGCCATCCAGACGGTAAGAAGAATCCAGACCTCACCTCTATTCAAATGACAACCATCCAGACGGTAAGAAGAATCCAGACCTCACCTCTATTCAAATGACAACCATCCAGACGGTAAGAAGAATCCAGACCTCACCTCTATTCAAATGACAGCCATCCAGACGGTAAGAAGAATCCAGACCTCACCTCTATTCAAATGACAGCCATCCAGACGGTAAGAAGAATCCAGACCTCACCTCTATTCAAATGACAGCCATCCAGACGGTAAGAAGAATCCAGACCTCACCTCTATTCAAATGACAGCCATCCAGACGGTAAGAAGAATCCAGACCTCACCTCTATTCAAATGACAGCCATCCAGACGGTAAGAAGAATCCAGACCTCACCTCTATTCAAATGACAGCCATCCAGACGGTAAGAAGAATCCAGACCTCACCTCTATTCAAATGACAGCCATCCAGACGGTAAGAAGAATCCAGACCTCACCTCTATTCAAATGACAGCCATCCAGACGGTAAGAAGAATCCAGACCTCACCTCTATTCAAATGACAACCATCCAGACGGTAAGAAGAATCCAGACCTCACCTCTATTCAAATGACAGCCATCCAGACGGTAAGAAGAATCCAGACCTCACCTCTATTCAAATGACAACCATCCAGACGGTAAGAAGAATCCAGACCTCACCTCTATTCAAATGACAGCCATCCAGACGGTAAGAAGAATCCAGACCTCACCTCTATTCAAATGACAGCCATCCAGACGGTAAGAAGAATCCAGACCTCACCTCTATTCAAATGACAGCCATCCAGACGGTAAGAAGAATCCAGACCTCACCTCTATTCAAATGACAGCCATCCAGACGGTAAGAAGAATCCAGACCTCACCTCTATTCAAATGACAGCCATCCAGACGGTAAGAAGAATCCAGACCTCACCTCTATTCAAATGACAGCCATCCAGACGGTAAGAAGAATCCAGACCTCACCTCTATTCAAATGACAGCCATCCAGAAGGTAAGAAGAATCCAGACCTCACCTCTATTCAAATGACAGCCATCCAGACGGTAAGAAGAATCCAGACCTCACCTCTATTCAAACACAACCATCCAGACTGTAAGAAGAATCCAGACCTCACCTCTATTCTAATGACAGCCATACAGACGGTAAGAAGAATCCAGACCTCACCTCTATTCAAATGACAGCCATCCAGACGGTAAGAAGAATCCAGACCTCACCTCTATTCAAATGACAACCATCCAGACGGTAAGAAGAATCCAGACCTCACCTCTATTCAAATGACAGCCATCCAGACGGTAAGAAGAATCCAGACCTCACCTCTATTCAAATGACAGCCATCCAGACGGTAAGAAGAATCCAGACCTCACCTCTATTCAAATGACAGCCATCCAGACGGTAAGAAGAATCCAGACCTCACCTCTATTCAAATGACAGCCATCCAGATGGTAAGAAGAATCCAGACCTCACCTCTATTCAAATGACAACCATCCAGACGGTAAGAAGAATCCAGACCTCACCTCTATTCAAATGACAACCATCCAGACGGTAAGAAGAATCCAGACCTCACCTCTATTCAAATGACAACCATCCAGACAGTAAGAAGAATCCAGACCTCACCTCTATTCAAATGACAGCCATCCAGACGGTAAGAAGAATCCAGACCTCACCTCTATTCAAATGACAGCCATCCAGACGGTAAGAAGAATCCAGACCTCACCTCTATTCAAATGACAGCCATCCAGACGGTAAGAAGAATCCAGACCTCACCTCTATTCAAATGTCAGCCATCCAGACGGTAAGAAGAATCCAGACCTCACCTCTATTCAAATGACAGCCATCCAGACGGTAAGAAGAATCCAGACCTCACCTCTATTCAAATGACAGCCATCCAGACGGTAAGAAGAATCCAGACCTCACCTCTATTCAAATGACAACCATCCAGACGGTAAGAAGAATCCAGACCTCACCTCTATTCAAATGACAACCATCCAGACCGTAAGAAGAATCCAGACCTCACCTCTATTCAAATGACAACCATCCAGACGGTAAGAAGAATCCAGACCTCACCTCTATTCAAATGACAGCCATCCAGACGGTAAGAAGAATCCAGACCTCACCTCTATTCAAATGACAGCCATCCAGACGGTAAGAAGAATCCAGACCTCACCTCTATTCAAATGACAGCCATCCAGACGGTAAGAAGAATCCAGACCTCACCTCTATTCAAATGACAGCCATCCAGACGGTAAGAAGAATCCAGACCTCACCTCTATTCAAATGACAGCCATCCAGACGGTAAGAAGAATCCAGACCTCACCTCTATTCAAATGACAACCATCCAGACGGTAAGAAGAATCCAGACCTCACCTCTATTCAAATGACAACCATCCAGACGGTAAGAAGAATCCAGACCTCACCTCTATTCAAATGACAACCATCCAGACGGTAAGAAGAATCCAGACCTCACCTCTATTCAAATGACAGCCATCCAGACGGTAAGAAGAATCCAGACCTCACCTCTATTCAAATGACAGCCATCCAGACGGTAAGAAGAATCCAGACCTCACCTCTATTCAAATGACAGCCATCCAGACGGTAAGAAGAATCCAGACCTCACCTCTATTCAAATGACAGCCATCCAGACAGTAAGAAGAATCCAGACCTCACCTCTATTCAAATGACAACCATCCAGACGGTAAGAAGAATCCAGACCTCACCTCTATTCAAATGACAGCCATCCAGACGGTAAGAAGAATCCAGACCTCACCTCTATTCAAATGACAGCCATCCAGACGGTAAGAAGAATCCAGACCTCACCTCTATTCAAACACAACCATCCAGACGGTAAGAAGAATCCAGACCTCACCTCTATTCAAATGACAGCCATCCAGACGGTAAGAAGAATCCAGACCTCACCTCTATTCAAATGACAGCCATCCAGACGGTAAGAAGAATCCAGACCTCACCTCTATTCAAATGACAACCATCCAGACGGTAAGAAGAATCCAGACCTCACCTCTATTCAAATGACAGCCATCCAGACGGTAAGAAGAATCCAGACCTCACCTCTATTCAAATGACAGCCATCCAGACGGTAAGAAGAATCCAGACCTCACCTCTATTCAAATGACAGCCATCCAGACGGTAAGAAGAATCCAGACCTCACCTCTATTCAAATGACAGCCATCCAGACGGTAAGAAGAATCCAGACCTCACCTCTATTCAAATGACAACCATCCAGACGGTAAGAAGAATCCAGACCTCACCTCTATTCAAATGACAACCATCCAGACGGTAAGAAGAATCCAGACCTCACCTCTATTCAAATGACAACCATCCAGACGGTAAGAAGAATCCAGACCTCACCTCTATTCAAATGACAGCCATCCAGACGGTAAGAAGAATCCAGACCTCACCTCTATTCAAATGACAGCCATCCAGACGGTAAGAAGAATCCAGACCTCACCTCTATTCAAATGACAGCCATCCAGACGGTAAGAAGAATCCAGACCTCACCTCTATTCAAATGACAGCCATCCAGACGGTAAGAAGAATCCAGACCTCACCTCTATTCAAATGACAACCATCCAGACGGTAAGAAGAATCCAGACCTCACCTCTATTCAAATGACAGCCATCCAGACGGTAAGAAGAATCCAGACCTCACCTCTATTCAAATGACAACCATCCAGACGGTAAGAAGAATCCAGACCGCACCTCTATTCAAATGACAGCCATCCAGACGGTAAGAAGAATCCAGACCTCACCTCTATTCAAATGACAGCCATCCAGACGGTAAGAAGAATCCAGACCTCACCTCTATTCAAATGACAGCCATCCAGACGGTAAGAAGAATCCAGACCTCACCTCTATTCAAATGACAGCCATCCAGACGGTAAGAAGAATCCAGACCTCACCTCTATTCAAATGACAGCCATCCAGACGGTAAGAAGAATCCAGACCTCACCTCTATTCAAATGACAGCCATCCAGACGGTAAGAAGAATCCAGACCTCACCTCTATTCAAATGACAGCCATCCAGACGGTAAGAAGAATCCAGACCTCACCTCTATTCAAATGACAGCCATCCAGAAGGTAAGAAGAATCCAGACCTCACCTCTATTCAAATGACAGCCATCCAGACGGTAAGAAGAATCCAGACCTCACCTCTATTCAAACACAACCATCCAGACTGTAAGAAGAATCCAGACCTCACCTCTATTCTAATGACAGCCATACAGACGGTAAGAAGAATCCAGACCTCACCTCTATTCAAATGACAGCCATCCAGACGGTAAGAAGAATCCAGACCTCACCTCTATTCAAATGACAACCATCCAGACGGTAAGAAGAATCCAGACCTCACCTCTATTCAAATGACAGCCATCCAGACGGTAAGAAGAATCCAGACCTCACCTCTATTCAAATGACAGCCATCCAGACGGTAAGAAGAATCCAGACCTCACCTCTATTCAAATGACAGCCATCCAGACGGTAAGAAGAATCCAGACCTCACCTCTATTCAAATGACAGCCATCCAGATGGTAAGAAGAATCCAGACCTCACCTCTATTCAAATGACAACCATCCAGACGGTAAGAAGAATCCAGACCTCACCTCTATTCAAATGACAACCATCCAGACGGTAAGAAGAATCCAGACCTCACCTCTATTCAAATGACAACCATCCAGACAGTAAGAAGAATCCAGACCTCACCTCTATTCAAATGACAGCCATCCAGACGGTAAGAAGAATCCAGACCTCACCTCTATTCAAATGACAGCCATCCAGACGGTAAGAAGAATCCAGACCTCACCTCTATTCAAATGACAACCATCCAGACGGTAAGAAGAATCCAGACCTCACCTCTATTCAAATGACAGCCATCCAGACGGTAAGAAGAATCCAGACCTCACCTCTATTCAAATGACAGCCATCCAGACGGTAAGAAGAATCCAGACCTCACCTCTATTCAAATGACAGCCATCCAGACGGTAAGAAGAATCCAGACCTCACCTCTATTCAAATGACAGCCATCCAGACGGTAAGAAGAATCCAGACCTCACCTCTATTCAAATGACAACCATCCAGACGGTAAGAAGAATCCAGACCTCACCTCTATTCAAATGACAGCCATCCAGACGGTAAGAAGAATCCAGACCTCACCTCTATTCAAATGACAACCATCCAGACGGTAAGAAGAATCCAGACCTCACCTCTATTCAAATGACAGCCATCCAGACGGTAAGAAGAATCCAGACCTCACCTCTATTCAAATGACAGCCATCCAGACGGTAAGAAGAATCCAGACCTCACCTCTATTCAAATGACAGCCATCCAGACGGTAAGAAGAATCCAGACCTCACCTCTATTCAAATGACAGCCATCCAGACGGTAAGAAGAATCCAGACCTCACCTCTATTCAAATGACAGCCATCCAGACGGTAAGAAGAATCCAGACCTCACCTCTATTCAAATGACAGCCATCCAGACGGTAAGAAGAATCCAGACCTCACCTCTATTCAAATGACAGCCATCCAGAAGGTAAGAAGAATCCAGACCTCACCTCTATTCAAATGACAGCCATCCAGACGGTAAGAAGAATCCAGACCTCACCTCTATTCAAACACAACCATCCAGACTGTAAGAAGAATCCAGACCTCACCTCTATTCTAATGACAGCCATACAGACGGTAAGAAGAATCCAGACCTCACCTCTATTCAAATGACAGCCATCCAGACGGTAAGAAGAATCCAGACCTCACCTCTATTCAAATGACAACCATCCAGACGGTAAGAAGAATCCAGACCTCACCTCTATTCAAATGACAGCCATCCAGACGGTAAGAAGAATCCAGACCTCACCTCTATTCAAATGACAGCCATCCAGACGGTAAGAAGAATCCAGACCTCACCTCTATTCAAATGACAGCCATCCAGACGGTAAGAAGAATCCAGACCTCACCTCTATTCAAATGACAGCCATCCAGATGGTAAGAAGAATCCAGACCTCACCTCTATTCAAATGACAACCATCCAGACGGTAAGAAGAATCCAGACCTCACCTCTATTCAAATGACAACCATCCAGACGGTAAGAAGAATCCAGACCTCACCTCTATTCAAATGACAACCATCCAGACAGTAAGAAGAATCCAGACCTCACCTCTATTCAAATGACAGCCATCCAGACGGTAAGAAGAATCCAGACCTCACCTCTATTCAAATGACAGCCATCCAGACGGTAAGAAGAATCCAGACCTCACCTCTATTCAAATGACAGTCATCCAGACGGTAAGAAGAATCCAGACCTCACCTCTATTCAAATGACAGCCATCCAGACGGTAAGAAGAATCCAGACCTCACCTCTATTCAAATGACAGCCATCCAGACGGTAAGAAGAATCCAGACCTCACCTCTATTCAAATGACAGCCATCCAGACGGTAAGAAGAATCCAGACCTCACCTCTATTCAAATGACAACCATCCAGACGGTAAGAAGAATCCAGACCTCACCTCTATTCAAATGACAACCATCCAGACCGTAAGAAGAATCCAGACCTCACCTCTATTCAAATGACAACCATCCAGACGGTAAGAAGAATCCAGACCTCACCTCTATTCAAATGACAGCCATCCAGACGGTAAGAAGAATCCAGACCTCACCTCTATTCAAATGACAGCCATCCAGACGGTAAGAAGAATCCAGACCTCACCTCTATTCAAATGACAGCCATCCAGACGGTAAGAAGAATCCAGACCTCACCTCTATTCAAATGACAGCCATCCAGACGGTAAGAAGAATCCAGACCTCACCTCTATTCAAATGACAGCCATCCAGACGGTAAGAAGAATCCAGACCTCACCTCTATTCAAATGACAACCATCCAGACGGTAAGAAGAATCCAGACCTCACCTCTATTCAAATGACAACCATCCAGACGGTAAGAAGAATCCAGACCTCACCTCTATTCAAATGACAACCATCCAGACGGTAAGAAGAATCCAGACCTCACCTCTATTCAAATGACAGCCATCCAGACGGTAAGAAGAATCCAGACCTCACCTCTATTCAAATGACAGCCATCCAGACGGTAAGAAGAATCCAGACCTCACCTCTATTCAAATGACAGCCATCCAGACGGTAAGAAGAATCCAGACCTCACCTCTATTCAAATGACAGCCATCCAGACGGTAAGAAGAATCCAGACCTCACCTCTATTCAAATGACAACCATCCAGACGGTAAGAAGAATCCAGACCTCACCTCTATTCAAATGACAGCCATCCAGACGGTAAGAAGAATCCAGACCTCACCTATATTCAAATGACAGCCATCCAGACGGTAAGAAGAATCCAGACCTCACCTCTATTCAAATGACAACCATCCAGACGGTAAGAAGAATCCAGACCTCACCTCTATTCAAATGACAGCCATCCAGACGGTAAGAAGAATCCAGACCTCACCTCTATTCAAATGACAGCCATCCAGACGGTAAGAAGAATCCAGACCTCACCTCTATTCAAATGACAGCCATCCAGACGGTAAGAAGAATCCAGACCTCACCTCTATTCAAATGACAGCCATCCAGACGGTAAGAAGAATCCAGACCTCACCTCTATTCAAATGACAACCATCCAGACGGTAAGAAGAATCCAGACCTCACCTCTATTCAAATGACAGCCATCCAGACGGTAAGAAGAATCCAGACCTCACCTCTATTCAAATGACAACCATCCAGACGGTAAGAAGAATCCAGACCTCACCTCTATTCAAATGACAGCCATCCAGACGGTAAGAAGAATCCAGACCTCACCTCTATTCAAATGACAGCCATCCAGACGGTAAGAAGAATCCAGACCTCACCTCTATTCAAATGACAGCCATCCAGACGGTAAGAAGAATCCAGACCTCACCTCTATTCAAATGACAGCCATCCAGACGGTAAGAAGAATCCAGACCTCACCTCTATTCAAATGACAGCCATCCAGACGGTAAGAAGAATCCAGACCTCACCTCTATTCAAATGACAGCCATCCAGACGGTAAGAAGAATCCAGACCTCACCTCTATTCAAATGACAGCCATCCAGAAGGTAAGAAGAATCCAGACCTCACCTCTATTCAAATGACAGCCATCCAGACGGTAAGAAGAATCCAGACCTCACCTCTATTCAAACACAACCATCCAGACTGTAAGAAGAATCCAGACCTCACCTCTATTCTAATGACAGCCATACAGACGGTAAGAAGAATCCAGACCTCACCTCTATTCAAATGACAGCCATCCAGACGGTAAGAAGAATCCAGACCTCACCTCTATTCAAATGACAACCATCCAGACGGTAAGAAGAATCCAGACCTCACCTCTATTCAAATGACAGCCATCCAGACGGTAAGAAGAATCCAGACCTCACCTCTATTCAAATGACAGCCATCCAGACGGTAAGAAGAATCCAGACCTCACCTCTATTCAAATGACAGCCATCCAGACGGTAAGAAGAATCCAGACCTCACCTCTATTCAAATGACAGCCATCCAGATGGTAAGAAGAATCCAGACCTCACCTCTATTCAAATGACAACCATCCAGACGGTAAGAAGAATCCAGACCTCACCTCTATTCAAATGACAACCATCCAGACGGTAAGAAGAATCCAGACCTCACCTCTATTCAAATGACAACCATCCAGACGGTAAGAAGAATCCAGACCTCACCTCTATTCAAATGACAGCCATCCAGACGGTAAGAAGAATCCAGACCTCACCTCTATTCAAATGACAGCCATCCAGACGGTAAGAAGAATCCAGACCTCACCTCTATTCAAATGACAGCCATCCAGACGGTAAGAAGAATCCAGACCTCACCTCTATTCAAATGACAGCCATCCAGACGGTAAGAAGAATCCAGACCTCACCTCTATTCAAATGACAGCCATCCAGACGGTAAGAAGAATCCAGACCTCACCTCTATTCAAATGACAGCCATCCAGACGGTAAGAAGAATCCAGACCTCACCTCTATTCAAATGACAACCATCCAGACGGTAAGAAGAATCCAGACCTCACCTCTATTCAAATGACAACCATCCAGACCGTAAGAAGAATCCAGACCTCACCTCTATTCAAATGACAACCATCCAGACGGTAAGAAGAATCCAGACCTCACCTCTATTCAAATGACAGCCATCCAGACGGTAAGAAGAATCCAGACCTCACCTCTATTCAAATGACAGCCATCCAGACGGTAAGAAGAATCCAGACCTCACCTCTATTCAAATGACAGCCATCCAGACGGTAAGAAGAATCCAGACCTCACCTCTATTCAAATGACAGCCATCCAGACGGTAAGAAGAATCCAGACCTCACCTCTATTCAAATGACAGCCATCCAGACGGTAAGAAGAATCCAGACCTCACCTCTATTCAAATGACAACCATCCAGACGGTAAGAAGAATCCAGACCTCACCTCTATTCAAATGACAACCATCCAGACGGTAAGAAGAATCCAGACCTCACCTCTATTCAAATGACAACCATCCAGACGGTAAGAAGAATCCAGACCTCACCTCTATTCAAATGACAGCCATCCAGACGGTAAGAAGAATCCAGACCTCACCTCTATTCAAATGACAGCCATCCAGACGGTAAGAAGAATCCAGACCTCACCTCTATTCAAATGACAGCCATCCAGACGGTAAGAAGAATCCAGACCTCACCTCTATTCAAATGACAGCCATCCAGACGGTAAGAAGAATCCAGACCTCACCTCTATTCAAATGACAACCATCCAGACGGTAAGAAGAATCCAGACCTCACCTCTATTCAAATGACAGCCATCCAGACGGTAAGAAGAATCCAGACCTCACCTCTATTCAAATGACAGCCATCCAGACGGTAAGAAGAATCCAGACCTCACCTCTATTCAAACACAACCATCCAGACGGTAAGAAGAATCCAGACCTCACCTCTATTCAAATGACAGCCATACAGACGGTAAGAAGAATCCAGACCTCACCTCTATTCAAATGACAGCCATCCAGACGGTAAGAAGAATCCAGACCTCACCTCTATTCAAATGACAACCATCCAGACGGTAAGAAGAATCCAGACCTCACCTCTATTCAAATGACAGCCATCCAGACGGTAAGAAGAATCCAGACCTCACCTCTATTCAAATGACAGCCATCCAGACGGTAAGAAGAATCCAGACCTCACCTCTATTCAAATGACAGCCATCCAGACGGTAAGAAGAATCCAGACCTCACCTCTATTCAAATGACAGCCATCCAGACGGTAAGAAGAATCCAGACCTCACCTCTATTCAAATGACAACCATCCAGACGGTAAGAAGAATCCAGACCTCACCTCTATTCAAATGACAACCATCCAGACGGTAAGAAGAATCCAGACCTCACCTCTATTCAAATGACAACCATCCAGACGGTAAGAAGAATCCAGACCTCACCTCTATTCAAATGACAGCCATCCAGACGGTAAGAAGAATCCAGACCTCACCTCTATTCAAATGACAGCCATCCAGACGGTAAGAAGAATCCAGACCTCACCTCTATTCAAATGACAGCCATCCAGACGGTAAGAAGAATCCAGACCTCACCTCTATTCAAATGACAGCCATCCAGACGGTAAGAAGAATCCAGACCTCACCTCTATTCAAATGACAACCATCCAGACGGTAAGAAGAATCCAGACCTCACCTCTATTCAAATGACAGCCATCCAGACGGTAAGAAGAATCCAGACCTCACCTCTATTCAAATGACAACCATCCAGACGGTAAGAAGAATCCAGACCTCACCTCTATTCAAATGACAGCCATCCAGACGGTAAGAAGAATCCAGACCTCACCTCTATTCAAATGACAGCCATCCAGACGGTAAGAAGAATCCAGACCTCACCTCTATTCAAATGACAGCCATCCAGACGGTAAGAAGAATCCAGACCTCACCTCTATTCAAATGACAGCCATCCAGACGGTAAGAAGAATCCAGACCTCACCTCTATTCAAATGACAGCCATCCAGACGGTAAGAAGAATCCAGACCTCACCTCTATTCAAATGACAGCCATCCAGACGGTAAGAAGAATCCAGACCTCACCTCTATTCAAATGACAGCCATCCAGACGGTAAGAAGAATCCAGACCTCACCTCTATTCAAATGACAGCCATCCAGAAGGTAAGAAGAATCCAGACCTCACCTCTATTCAAATGACAGCCATCCAGACGGTAAGAAGAATCCAGACCTCACCTCTATTCAAACACAACCATCCAGACTGTAAGAAGAATCCAGACCTCACCTCTATTCTAATGACAGCCATACAGACGGTAAGAAGAATCCAGACCTCACCTCTATTCAAATGACAGCCATCCAGACGGTAAGAAGAATCCAGACCTCACCTCTATTCAAATGACAACCATCCAGACGGTAAGAAGAATCCAGACCTCACCTCTATTCAAATGACAGCCATCCAGACGGTAAGAAGAATCCAGACCTCACCTCTATTCAAATGACAGCCATCCAGACGGTAAGAAGAATCCAGACCTCACCTCTATTCAAATGACAGCCATCCAGACGGTAAGAAGAATCCAGACCTCACCTCTATTCAAATGACAGCCATCCAGACGGTAAGAAGAATCCAGACCTCACCTCTATTCAAATGACAGCCATCCAGACGGTAAGAAGAATCCAGACCTCACCTCTATTCAAATGACAGCCATCCAGATGGTAAGAAGAATCCAGACCTCACCTCTATTCAAATGACAACCATCCAGACGGTAAGAAGAATCCAGACCTCACCTCTATTCAAATGACAACCATCCAGACGGTAAGAAGAATCCAGACCTCACCTCTATTCAAATGACAACCATCCAGACAGTAAGAAGAATCCAGACCTCACCTCTATTCAAATGACAGCCATCCAGACGGTAAGAAGAATCCAGACCTCACCTCTATTCAAATGACAGCCATCCAGACGGTAAGAAGAATCCAGACCTCACCTCTATTCAAATGACAACCATCCAGACGGTAAGAAGAATCCAGACCTCACCTCTATTCAAATGACAGCCATCCAGACGGTAATAAGAATCCAGACCTCACCTCTATTCAAATGACAGCCATCCAGACGGTAAGAAGAATCCAGACCTCACCTCTATTCAAATGACAGCCATCCAGACGGTAAGAAGAATCCAGACCTCACCTCTATTCAAATGACAGCCATCCAGACGGTAAGAAGAATCCAGACCTCACCTCTATTCAAATGACAACCATCCAGACGGTAAGAAGAATCCAGACCTCACCTCTATTCAAATGACAGCCATCCAGACGGTAAGAAGAATCCAGACCTCACCTCTATTCAAATGACAACCATCCAGACGGTAAGAAGAATCCAGACCTCACCTCTATTCAAATGACAGCCATCCAGACGGTAAGAAGAATCCAGACCTCACCTCTATTCAAATGACAGCCATCCAGACGGTAAGAAGAATCCAGACCTCACCTCTATTCAAATGACAGCCATCCAGACGGTAAGAAGAATCCAGACCTCACCTCTATTCAAATGACAGCCATCCAGACGGTAAGAAGAATCCAGACCTCACCTCTATTCAAATGACAGCCATCCAGACGGTAAGAAGAATCCAGACCTCACCTCTATTCAAATGACAGCCATCCAGACGGTAAGAAGAATCCAGACCTCACCTCTATTCAAATGACAGCCATCCAGAAGGTAAGAAGAATCCAGACCTCACCTCTATTCAAATGACAGCCATCCAGACGGTAAGAAGAATCCAGACCTCACCTCTATTCAAACACAACCATCCAGACTGTAAGAAGAATCCAGACCTCACCTCTATTCTAATGACAGCCATACAGACGGTAAGAAGAATCCAGACCTCACCTCTATTCAAATGACAGCCATCCAGACGGTAAGAAGAATCCAGACCTCACCTCTATTCAAATGACAACCATCCAGACGGTAAGAAGAATCCAGACCTCACCTCTATTCAAATGACAGCCATCCAGACGGTAAGAAGAATCCAGACCTCACCTCTATTCAAATGACAGCCATCCAGACGGTAAGAAGAATCCAGACCTCACCTCTATTCAAATGACAGCCATCCAGACGGTAAGAAGAATCCAGACCTCACCTCTATTCAAATGACAGCCATCCAGATGGTAAGAAGAATCCAGACCTCACCTCTATTCAAATGACAACCATCCAGACGGTAAGAAGAATCCAGACCTCACCTCTATTCAAATGACAACCATCCAGACGGTAAGAAGAATCCAGACCTCACCTCTATTCAAATGACAACCATCCAGACAGTAAGAAGAATCCAGACCTCACCTCTATTCAAATGACAGCCATCCAGACGGTAAGAAGAATCCAGACCTCACCTCTATTCAAATGACAGCCATCCAGACGGTAAGAAGAATCCAGACCTCACCTCTATTCAAATGACAGTCATCCAGACGGTAAGAAGAATCCAGACCTCACCTCTATTCAAATGACAGCCATCCAGACGGTAAGAAGAATCCAGACCTCACCTCTATTCAAATGACAGCCATCCAGACGGTAAGAAGAATCCAGACCTCACCTCTATTCAAATGACAGCCATCCAGACGGTAAGAAGAATCCAGACCTCACCTCTATTCAAATGACAACCATCCAGACGGTAAGAAGAATCCAGACCTCACCTCTATTCAAATGACAACCATCCAGACCGTAAGAAGAATCCAGACCTCACCTCTATTCAAATGACAACCATCCAGACGGTAAGAAGAATCCAGACCTCACCTCTATTCAAATGACAGCCATCCAGACGGTAAGAAGAATCCAGACCTCACCTCTATTCAAATGACAGCCATCCAGACGGTAAGAAGAATCCAGACCTCACCTCTATTCAAATGACAGCCATCCAGACGGTAAGAAGAATCCAGACCTCACCTCTATTCAAATGACAGCCATCCAGACGGTAAGAAGAATCCAGACCTCACCTCTATTCAAATGACAGCCATCCAGACGGTAAGAAGAATCCAGACCTCACCTCTATTCAAATGACAACCATCCAGACGGTAAGAAGAATCCAGACCTCACCTCTATTCAAATGACAACCATCCAGACGGTAAGAAGAATCCAGACCTCACCTCTATTCAAATGACAACCATCCAGACGGTAAGAAGAATCCAGACCTCACCTCTATTCAAATGACAGCCATCCAGACGGTAAGAAGAATCCAGACCTCACCTCTATTCAAATGACAGCCATCCAGACGGTAAGAAGAATCCAGACCTCACCTCTATTCAAATGACAGCCATCCAGACGGTAAGAAGAATCCAGACCTCACCTCTATTCAAATGACAGCCATCCAGACGGTAAGAAGAATCCAGACCTCACCTCTATTCAAATGACAACCATCCAGACGGTAAGAAGAATCCAGACCTCACCTCTATTCAAATGACAGCCATCCAGACGGTAAGAAGAATCCAGACCTCACCTCTATTCAAATGACAGCCATCCAGACGGTAAGAAGAATCCAGACCTCACCTCTATTCAAATGACAACCATCCAGACGGTAAGAAGAATCCAGACCTCACCTCTATTCAAATGACAGCCATCCAGACGGTAAGAAGAATCCAGACCTCACCTCTATTCAAATGACAGCCATCCAGACGGTAAGAAGAATCCAGACCTCACCTCTATTCAAATGACAGCCATCCAGACGGTAAGAAGAATCCAGACCTCACCTCTATTCAAATGACAACCATCCAGACGGTAAGAAGAATCCAGACCTCACCTCTATTCAAATGACAGCCATCCAGACGGTAAGAAGAATCCAGACCTCACCTCTATTCAAATGACAACCATCCAGACGGTAAGAAGAATCCAGACCTCACCTCTATTCAAATGACAGCCATCCAGACGGTAAGAAGAATCCAGACCTCACCTCTATTCAAATGACAGCCATCCAGACGGTAAGAAGAATCCAGACCTCACCTCTATTCAAATGACAGCCATCCAGACGGTAAGAAGAATCCAGACCTCACCTCTATTCAAATGACAGCCATCCAGACGGTAAGAAGAATCCAGACCTCACCTCTATTCAAATGACAGCCATCCAGACGGTAAGAAGAATCCAGACCTCACCTCTATTCAAATGACAGCCATCCAGACGGTAAGAAGAATCCAGACCTCACCTCTATTCAAATGACAGCCATCCAGAAGGTAAGAAGAATCCAGACCTCACCTCTATTCAAATGACAGCCATCCAGACGGTAAGAAGAATCCAGACCTCACCTCTATTCAAACACAACCATCCAGACTGTAAGAAGAATCCAGACCTCACCTCTATTCTAATGACAGCCATACAGACGGTAAGAAGAATCCAGACCTCACCTCTATTCAAATGACAGCCATCCAGACGGTAAGAAGAATCCAGACCTCACCTCTATTCAAATGACAACCATCCAGACGGTAAGAAGAATCCAGACCTCACCTCTATTCAAATGACAGCCATCCAGACGGTAAGAAGAATCCAGACCTCACCTCTATTCAAATGACAGCCATCCAGACGGTAAGAAGAATCCAGACCTCACCTCTATTCAAATGACAGCCATCCAGACGGTAAGAAGAATCCAGACCTCACCTCTATTCAAATGACAGCCATCCAGATGGTAAGAAGAATCCAGACCTCACCTCTATTCAAATGACAACCATCCAGACGGTAAGAAGAATCCAGACCTCACCTCTATTCAAATGACAACCATCCAGACGGTAAGAAGAATCCAGACCTCACCTCTATTCAAATGACAACCATCCAGACGGTAAGAAGAATCCAGACCTCACCTCTATTCAAATGACAGCCATCCAGACGGTAAGAAGAATCCAGACCTCACCTCTATTCAAATGACAGCCATCCAGACGGTAAGAAGAATCCAGACCTCACCTCTATTCAAATGACAGCCATCCAGACGGTAAGAAGAATCCAGACCTCACCTCTATTCAAATGACAGCCATCCAGACGGTAAGAAGAATCCAGACCTCACCTCTATTCAAATGACAGCCATCCAGACGGTAAGAAGAATCCAGACCTCACCTCTATTCAAATGACAGCCATCCAGACGGTAAGAAGAATCCAGACCTCACCTCTATTCAAATGACAACCATCCAGACGGTAAGAAGAATCCAGACCTCACCTCTATTCAAATGACAACCATCCAGACCGTAAGAAGAATCCAGACCTCACCTCTATTCAAATGACAACCATCCAGACGGTAAGAAGAATCCAGACCTCACCTCTATTCAAATGACAGCCATCCAGACGGTAAGAAGAATCCAGACCTCACCTCTATTCAAATGACAGCCATCCAGACGGTAAGAAGAATCCAGACC
Source organism: Tenrec ecaudatus (assembly GCF_050624435.1). NCBI lineage: Eukaryota > Metazoa > Chordata > Mammalia > Afrosoricida > Tenrecidae > Tenrec > Tenrec ecaudatus. Next base: position 175,603,983 of record NC_134531.1, on the reverse strand, counting down.
TCACCTCTATTCAAATGACAGCCATCCAGACGGTAAGAAGAATCCAGACCTCACCTCTATTCAAATGACAGCCATCCAGACGGTAAGAAGAATCCAGACCTCACCTCTATTCAAATGACAGCCATCCAGACGGTAAGAAGAATCCAGACCTCACCTCTATTCAAATGACAACCATCCAGACGGTAAGAAGAATCCAGACCTCACCTCTATTCAAATGACAACCATCCAGACGGTAAGAAGAATCCAGACCTCACCTCTATTCAAATGACAACCATCCAGACGGTAAGAAGAATCCAGACCTCACCTCTATTCAAATGACAGCCATCCAGACGGTAAGAAGAATCCAGACCTCACCTCTATTCAAATGACAGCCATCCAGACGGTAAGAAGAATCCAGACCTCACCTCTATTCAAATGACAGCCATCCAGACGGTAAGAAGAATCCAGACCTCACCTCTATTCAAATGACAGCCATCCAGACGGTAAGAAGAATCCAGACCTCACCTCTATTCAAATGACAACCATCCAGACGGTAAGAAGAATCCAGACCTCACCTCTATTCAAATGACAGCCATCCAGACGGTAAGAAGAATCCAGACCTCACCTCTATTCAAATGACAACCATCCAGACGGTAAGAAGAATCCAGACCTCACCTCTATTCAAATGACAGCCATCCAGACGGTAAGAAGAATCCAGACCTCACCTCTATTCAAATGACAGCCATCCAGACGGTAAGAAGTATCCAGACCTCACCTCTATTCAAATGACAGCCATCCAGACGGTAAGAAGAATCCAGACCTCACCTCTATTCAAATGACAGCCATCCAGACGGTAAGAAGAATCCAGACCTCACCTCTATTCAAATGACAACCATCCAGACGGTAAGAAGAATCCAGACCTCACCTCTATTCAAATGACAACCATCCAGACGGTAAGAAGAATCCAGACCTCACCTCTATTCAAATGACAACCATCCAGACGGTAAGAAGAATCCAGACCTCACCTCTATTCAAATGACAGCCATCCAGACGGTAAGAAGAATCCAGACCTCACCTCTATTCAAATGACAGCCATCCAGACGGTAAGAAGAATCCAGACCTCACCTCTATTCAAATGACAGCCATCCAGACGGTAAGAAGAATCCAGACCTCACCTCTATTCAAATGACAGCCATCCAGACGGTAAGAAGAATCCAGACCTCACCTCTATTCAAATGACAACCATCCAGACGGTAAGAAGAATCCAGACCTCACCTCTATTCAAATGACAGCCATCCAGAAGGTAAGAAGAATCCAGACCTCACCTCTATTCAAATGACAGCCATCCAGACGGTAAGAAGAATCCAGACCTCACCTCTATTCAAACACAACCATCCAGACTGTAAGAAGAATCCAGACCTCACCTCTATTCTAATGACAGCCATACAGACGGTAAGAAGAATCCAGACCTCACCTCTATTCAAATGACAGCCATCCAGACGGTAAGAAGAATCCAGACCTCACCTCTATTCAAATGACAACCATCCAGACGGTAAGAAGAATCCAGACCTCACCTCTATTCAAATGACAGCCATCCAGACGGTAAGAAGAATCCAGACCTCACCTCTATTCAAATGACAGCCATCCAGACGGTAAGAAGAATCCAGACCTCACCTCTATTCAAATGACAGCCATCCAGACGGTAAGAAGAATCCAGACCTCACCTCTATTCAAATGACAGCCATCCAGATGGTAAGAAGAATCCAGACCTCACCTCTATTCAAATGACAACCATCCAGACGGTAAGAAGAATCCAGACCTCACCTCTATTCAAATGACAACCATCCAGACGGTAAGAAGAATCCAGACCTCACCTCTATTCAAATGACAACCATCCAGACGGTAAGAAGAATCCAGACCTCACCTCTATTCAAATGACAGCCATCCAGACGGTAAGAAGAATCCAGACCTCACCTCTATTCAAATGACAGCCATCCAGACGGTAAGAAGAATCCAGACCTCACCTCTATTCAAATGACAGCCATCCAGACGGTAAGAAGAATCCAGACCTCACCTCTATTCAAATGACAGCCATCCAGACGGTAAGAAGAATCCAGACCTCACCTCTATTCAAATGACAGCCATCCAGACGGTAAGAAGAATCCAGACCTCACCTCTATTCAAATGACAGCCATCCAGACGGTAAGAAGAATCCAGACCTCACCTCTATTCAAATGACAACCATCCAGACGGTAAGAAGAATCCAGACCTCACCTCTATTCAAATGACAACCATCCAGACCGTAAGAAGAATCCAGACCTCACCTCTATTCAAATGACAACCATCCAGACGGTAAGAAGAATCCAGACCTCACCTCTATTCAAATGACAGCCATCCAGACGGTAAGAAGAATCCAGACCTCACCTCTATTCAAATGACAGCCATCCAGACGGTAAGAAGAATCCAGACCTCACCTCTATTCAAATGACAGCCATCCAGACGGTAAGAAGAATCCAGACCTCACCTCTATTCAAATGACAGCCATCCAGACGGTAAGAAGAATCCAGACCTCACCTCTATTCAAATGACAGCCATCCAGACGGTAAGAAGAATCCAGACCTCACCTCTATTCAAATGACAACCATCCAGACGGTAAGAAGAATCCAGACCTCACCTCTATTCAAATGACAACCATCCAGACGGTAAGAAGAATCCAGACCTCACCTCTATTCAAATGACAACCATCCAGACGGTAAGAAGAATCCAGACCTCACCTCTATTCAAATGACAGCCATCCAGACGGTAAGAAGAATCCAGACCTCACCTCTATTCAAATGACAGCCATCCAGACGGTAAGAAGAATCCAGACCTCACCTCTATTCAAATGACAGCCATCCAGACGGTAAGAAGAATCCAGACCTCACCTCTATTCAAATGACAGCCATCCAGACGGTAAGAAGAATCCAGACCTCACCTCTATTCAAATGACAACCATCCAGACGGTAAGAAGAATCCAGACCTCACCTCTATTCAAATGACAGCCATCCAGACGGTAAGAAGAATCCAGACCTCACCTCTATTCAAATGACAGCCATCCAGACGGTAAGAAGAATCCAGACCTCACCTCTATTCAAACACAACCATCCAGACGGTAAGAAGAATCCAGACCTCACCTCTATTCAAATGACAGCCATACAGACGGTAAGAAGAATCCAGACCTCACCTCTATTCAAATGACAGCCATCCAGACGGTAAGAAGAATCCAGACCTCACCTCTATTCAAATGACAACCATCCAGACGGTAAGAAGAATCCAGACCTCACCTCTATTCAAATGACAGCCATCCAGACGGTAAGAAGAATCCAGACCTCACCTCTATTCAAATGACAGCCATCCAGACGGTAAGAAGAATCCAGACCTCACCTCTATTCAAATGACAGCCATCCAGACGGTAAGAAGAATCCAGACCTCACCTCTATTCAAATGACAGCCATCCAGACGGTAAGAAGAATCCAGACCTCACCTCTATTCAAATGACAACCATCCAGACGGTAAGAAGAATCCAGACCTCACCTCTATTCAAATGACAACCATCCAGACGGTAAGAAGAATCCAGACCTCACCTCTATTCAAATGACAACCATCCAGACGGTAAGAAGAATCCAGACCTCACCTCTATTCAAATGACAGCCATCCAGACGGTAAGAAGAATCCAGACCTCACCTCTATTCAAATGACAGCCATCCAGACGGTAAGAAGAATCCAGACCTCACCTCTATTCAAATGACAGCCATCCAGACGGTAAGAAGAATCCAGACCTCACCTCTATTCAAATGACAGCCATCCAGACGGTAAGAAGAATCCAGACCTCACCTCTATTCAAATGACAACCATCCAGACGGTAAGAAGAATCCAGACCTCACCTCTATTCAAATGACAGCCATCCAGACGGTAAGAAGAATCCAGACCTCACCTCTATTCAAATGACAACCATCCAGACGGTAAGAAGAATCCAGACCTCACCTCTATTCAAATGACAGCCATCCAGACGGTAAGAAGAATCCAGACCTCACCTCTATTCAAATGACAGCCATCCAGACGGTAAGAAGAATCCAGACCTCACCTCTATTCAAATGACAGCCATCCAGACGGTAAGAAGAATCCAGACCTCACCTCTATTCAAATGACAGCCATCCAGACGGTAAGAAGAATCCAGACCTCACCTCTATTCAAATGACAGCCATCCAGACGGTAAGAAGAATCCAGACCTCACCTCTATTCAAATGACAGCCATCCAGACGGTAAGAAGAATCCAGACCTCACCTCTATTCAAATGACAGCCATCCAGACGGTAAGAAGAATCCAGACCTCACCTCTATTCAAATGACAGCCATCCAGAAGGTAAGAAGAATCCAGACCTCACCTCTATTCAAATGACAGCCATCCAGACGGTAAGAAGAATCCAGACCTCACCTCTATTCAAACACAACCATCCAGACTGTAAGAAGAATCCAGACCTCACCTCTATTCTAATGACAGCCATACAGACGGTAAGAAGAATCCAGACCTCACCTCTATTCAAATGACAGCCATCCAGACGGTAAGAAGAATCCAGACCTCACCTCTATTCAAATGACAACCATCCAGACGGTAAGAAGAATCCAGACCTCACCTCTATTCAAATGACAGCCATCCAGACGGTAAGAAGAATCCAGACCTCACCTCTATTCAAATGACAGCCATCCAGACGGTAAGAATAATCCAGACCTCACCTCTATTCAAATGACAGCCATCCAGACGGTAAGAAGAATCCAGACCTCACCTCTATTCAAATGACAGCCATCCAGATGGTAAGAAGAATCCAGACCTCACCTCTATTCAAATGACAACCATCCAGACGGTAAGAAGAATCCAGACCTCACCTCTATTCAAATGACAACCATCCAGACGGTAAGAAGAATCCAGACCTCACCTCTATTCAAATGACAACCATCCAGACAGTAAGAAGAATCCAGACCTCACCTCTATTCAAATGACAGCCATCCAGACGGTAAGAAGAATCCAGACCTCACCTCTATTCAAATGACAGCCATCCAGACGGTAAGAAGAATCCAGACCTCACCTCTATTCAAATGACAGCCATCCAGACGGTAAGAAGAATCCAGACCTCACCTCTATTCAAATGACAGCCATCCAGACGGTAAGAAGAATCCAGACCTCACCTCTATTCAAATGACAACCATCCAGACGGTAAGAAGAATCCAGACCTCACCTCTATTCAAATGACAACCATCCAGACGGTAAGAAGAATCCAGACCTCACCTCTATTCAAATGACAGCCATACAGACGGTAAGAAGAATCCAGACCTCACCTCTATTCAAATGACAGCCATCCAGACGGTAAGAAGAATCCAGACCTCACCTCTATTCAAATGACAGCCATCCAGACGGTAAGAAGAATCCAGACCTCACCTCTATTCAAATGACAGCCATCCAGACGGTAAGAAGAATCCAGACCTCACCTCTATTCAAATGACAGCCATCCAGATGGTAAGAAGAATCCAGACCTCACCTCTATTCAAATGACAGCCATCCAGACGGTAAGAAGAATCCAGACCTCACCTCTATTCAAATGACAGCCATCCAGACGGTAAGAAGAATCCAGACCTCACCTCTATTCCAATGACAGCCATCCAGACGGTAAGAAGAATCCAGACCTCACCTCTATTCAAATGACAGCCATCCAGAAAACACAAAAGCCAAAAACAAAGACAAAATGGGGGTTGCCATGGCTGTGAAGGAATTATGCTCACCCGCTGCTGGCGTAACCATGAACTAGTACAGCTGCTGTGGGAAATTGTTAGTGGTTTCTCAAAGAGCTGATCTTAGACGGATCACATTACCCAGAAGTCCCAGTGCTAGGTATGTGCTCCAACGAAGTGGAAGCAGAAACCTCACGGCGCCCTGCCACACTCCTCGCCGTGGCCAAGACGTGGAAGCAGGGAACCGGCTGTCAACAAAGGAATCAATAAGATGTGTATACGAGAGTGCTTCAAAGAGCTCCCGCAATTTGTGGGGAAATTCCACTATTTTTTGCATTCCATTTTTCCATAAAATTGCCCAACCAAACAGAGATGCCACAAAATGGGTGCATCTTGAAAATGTCGTGCTGAGAGGAACAAAACCCAAGTTCACCTTCATGAGTCAATTCCGATGCACAGCAACTGTGTATGACAGCGCAGATTTGCTCCTCAGGGTCTCCAAGACTATGAATAGTTTCATTTTTGTTTTTAACGTTTTCTTGTGAATTAAGTGAAGGTTTACAGAGCATATCAGCAGTTTTACACTCAACAATTCATACACACTTTGATTCAACTCTTCACCGAAACCCCTCACGTCACCCATCTCTTTCCTGCTTCTAGCCCCCTTCTTGCCCAGCCCTCTCCACATTGTCTTTGGGGAAATGCTGCCCTTTTGACTTTGAGTGGTTCGTAATTTTAACACTAGGGGAGTTCCGTTCCATACCTCAATGGTGATTAAGGGTCCTCGTCTTGGAGGTCCCATCAGTTGCTATCCAATTACAAGGCTCTTTCATGATTTGGGGTCCTATCTGCGTTTTTCTTCCATTGTGTCCAGGCCCTTCTAATGTGATCCTCTGCATAGCAGTGAGCAGCAGTAGGCAGCACCATCTAGCTCTCTGGTCCCGGGGTTCTGGAGACCAATGTTTGCAAGGTCCCTTGGCCCACTGGACTAAGTATTCCCAAGTGCCTTTTGATTTTTCATCAATCTTCTTTCCTTCCAACCAGAAAAACATCAATAGTTGCACGTGAGATGGCTGCTCGAGACTCTCGGTGTTCACAGGAGTGGACAGCCTAACCTTTTGCCCCCAAAGCAACCGATGGGTTTGAACCATTGGGTTTATGGCTAGCAGTCCCACTGTGAACTCCCTGTGTCATCGGAGCTCTTTTGAATGAAGCCGACCGGGCACAAGAAGAAAACCACTGTATGGTTTTAATTACCATAAATATATATAGGTATGGTTTTATTTATCATAAATAAATATATAGGTGCCAAAGATTATTAGTGGTTACCAGGGTGGAAAGGTAAGGGAAAGGGGGAGTTTTGCTTAGGGGCATAAAGTTTATTTTAATAGTGGTGTAATAATTTGGAAAAAGAATGGTTGAACAACATGAAGTATGCAATCAATGTCACTAAACTATACATGTAAAATTGTTGAATTGCCGAATGTTTTTGTTTTGTATATTCCCACCACAATTTTGATTTTAAAAGCCTTAAAGACATGTGTTTGAGATGCAAACACTTGACGCCAGTGTAGACCTACTGAATCAGAAACTCTGGGGATAGAATACCCTCCAGGGGATTCCAATACAGGCTAAAATTTGAGACCCTGTTCCAGATTAGAGATCAGTGCTGCTCTAACTTCCATGTGCATATGAATTACTTGGGGAGCTTGTTAAAATGCAAACTCTGACTTAATAGGTTAGGGAGGTAATAATCTCCCAAGTGATGTTGATATTGCTGATTCACAGACCACACTTTGAGTAACAGCTCTTTTATTTAATATCACAAAAGAAAATTTGTATTTTTAAATATATATACTCAGAAACCGATTTTTAGCCTTGGGATAGACTGTTTGGTTAATCAGCATGCTCCAGGCATAGAAAATGAAGGATGTGGAACAGCATCCGTTGGCTTTGGGCTTTGAATACTAAGGATGCATTTGTTCCAATCAGTTCACATTCCTTTCTCCCAAACTCTGTTAACAAAGTTTATAAACTTTTGTGTAGCTGGGAAAAGACTTGGCAGGGCTCAACGCTCTTGGCCTGACCTACAGACACTCTCACCAGTTGGCTAAATTGTACTGATCTCTCTTCAGAGCAACTCTGTATTAAACAGATGATTCTGGTTGGGCTCCTGGGAAGTCTTACTTTTAGTTCCAGGAGCAGCAGCATTTCAATGATGGAAATCTGGCTTTCCATCCTAGAGAGTGGTTTTCTTCCCAGGCAAGGAACCTTAAGCACAGCCACCAATAGACTGACCATGGAGGCTTGCAAGGTATTGTATGCTGGAAAGGTTTCAGTGGCATTTTTAGACCAGGAAAGTCCAGGATGATATACTTTCAAAAATTACCATATAGAACCATGGGTAACGGTGATGTTGCAGGATGGGCAATACATTGTATTCTTATATGCATGGGGCCCTGAGTCTAGGATCAACTGAGTTGAAGGTAATAACAATGGTATGTGTGTTAGTCTGGGTATATTAGGGAAACAAATTCACAGAAACTCATATATATGAGTTTTATATAAAGAGCAAGTGCACATCAAGAAAAAAATGCCAACCCAGTGCTGCCCAAGTCCACAAGTCCAACATTAACTCATATGTCTGACACCAATCTACAAAGTCCTCCTCCATCACACAAAACACACACTATAATGCTGACTACAAGGAGGAAAGCTGAATCAGTGAACACGTAAGCATCTCAGCACTGGCAGGGGTCTCCACATGGCTGCTCCAGCACCCAGGGGTGCATCTGGGTAGGTCCATGTGGCTTCTCCTCAGGGATGTCTTGCAGGAAGTGAGCCTTGCCAGCTGAAGCAGGGAACTGGCTACGACAGCTGCACCCTGATGCGACCATCAGAAAGTAAGAGACCCTAGAACTAGAAAGGAGAGGCTCAGCAAGCTATTTATCTTTCTGCCCTTCAATTAACCCCACCAGTGTTTATTGGCCAGGTTGGCACAATAAGCTTTAACTATCACAGTATGTAAAATCATGAACTTGTCAGTTTAATTCACCACACCTCGATTTCCTCATTTACAGAGTGGTAAAATACAGGTCTTTACCTACCCTACAAAACCTGTGGTTTTATGATCACCCTCATTCTTTATATTTATGATACTTGCTGTATGGCTTTTGATGCTTAAAGACCAGGACTATGAATCAATTCATTCCCAGTCAACCTCTTGCTGAGAGTTTGCATTTCCATCCCAGATATGTTGAATCAGAATCTAATTTAACAAAATCCCTATGTGATTCTTATAGATTCCTAGGTTATCTTATTAAATTGTAGGCTCTAATTCAGTATATCTGCAGTGGAAATGCAAATTCTCAGCTGGTAGTTGAATTGGTATGAAATAATTCAAGCATTTGCTAAAAGCTAACCCTGCTTACCTTGGTGTACTTGAGTTAATCAAATTTTAGGAATTGTATGCCCTTGAGTCAGCCTCTATTATTGATGCAGGGATCACGGGTTTTGGCAACTGTGTTCTTAATGTTCTATATTTTGCTTCTCTGGGTTCTAATATCTATTGCAATGGCTACTCAGGACAAAATTCATGATTAAGGGTTTATTAAAGAAGTTAACATGTTGTAATATCAGTGAGAAATGCTCAGGGTTGAGTTGTTTATCAGGACATGTTTATAAGTTTCTTTCAGGTCTGCTCAGCAAAACCCAGATGCCTGAATTAAGTGCCCAGAGGCACCGCACTCCAGTGAGCCTCTGTCTGAAGATACTCAGCTCCACTTCTGTGGGTCAGCAAGTTCAAGTTCCCCAACTAAGCGTCCAGAGGCACCCCACTCCTGCACAAAAGCACTCAGCTTTACTTTATCTGTGGGTGGGCAAGTCCAGCACTCTGTTCTGTGGTCTGGTTCTTGGTACTGCTGCTGCTCCTCTGACGCTATTGCTGTGTTCTGGAACCAGAAGATTCATTAAGGAGGAATCTTGGCCCCACTGGATGTGCTCCGCTCCTAACTCTTGCTGGTTATGAGATCGCTCTGCTTCTCAGAGGACTCATTTTATACGCAGCAGGATGGCAATCCAATAAATCCTGCTAACCATTACTCACAGGTGAATCCTATCACTATCTTCCCCCATGTTCTTCCCAGACCCACACAGGAGAAGGTTGTTTGGTGGAAGTTAGATGCTTTGACTAGAAGGACTTCATTAAATAATTCACTGTCCCTGCAGCAACACATGTGTGAATTCAGATGCTGCATAGTTCTTGCATTGTATATTTATTTTCATGTTGATATATGTTAAATTATCCAGTCTTGCTAGTCTATCTCCCTAAAATTTCTAATTAGGAATATGGTCACACAGTATGAGTTTGTCAGATTGTCAAGGGTTTGCTAAGTAGCCCATGTCCACTGAGATGAGATATGTATAAATTAGAGAGTGAGGTTTGCTTATAGTAGAAACTGACCAGAATAATTTGTGCAATAAAGACTTTGAATAGCTGGTAGGTTTATAGAATTTCTCTAGTGTAATTAGGAGCAGCATTGTTGTGTAATGAAGAAAATTAATTAGAGCTAAATGTTTAGGGAATGTGTGGTTAGGTAACCAAAGGCATGTTTGCAGCCTAATTGTTTTTTGGCATCTGGAAGTATTTTATACCCTTTCAGGCTTTTTAGTTAATGGATATTTTAACATGCTCTACTATTTGCTTTTCCTTACATTTAAACTACTCTAATGTAGAAAAGAGTTTATCAACGGTTTAAATCAAGTATATATCCCATAGGAAAAATGCATCAGTTATCAGGTTTATTTAATCACACTGCATGTCAAATGTTAATATTTTTATAGAAGCTCTATAGTGAGGCTATTTGGTAAGCCTTGCTACAGCACATCATTATAGAGTTCCACTGGATGCTTACAAGACCCAAAAAAACAAAAGCGTTCCTAATCTTTGGCCTGAGTGTCTCCTACCCTATAGCCAATGCTTAAACATTTGGCCTCAATTATTCTCTGAAACGCACTAGGGTTTTTAGAAATACAGGATTACTTACCCAAGGAGTAAATTATTTTTGGAATATGCATAAAATTTAAAGATAGGCTTTAAACTCAAGCAGCCATAGGTTCAAATCCTGGCTGTATCATTCAGCAAGTTACTTGAACTCCTTCAATGTTAAGATTTCATTCTTCCATGATCTGTAAGTCAGGACAACATACCTAGCCTTAGGGAGTTGTAGAGAAAATTTAATGAAATTAAATGTATTTTATTAAATTGGAACTTCATTTTCTTTTGTTTCAGGAAAGAGGAACCCAACTTTACAATGAATGAGGATAATAATGTCTCATTTAGAAAAATTCCAAAAGGAACACTTTTCCCAGCTTCCACAAATATACACAATGTTATCAAAACCAGGAAATGAATATTGATCAGACACTCAATGTGCAGGTCCGGTTTAAGTCTCCTATCGATGTCTTGCTTGGGTCTTGGAGTTCCCGCTGCACTGAGGTTTCGGGTTTCCTTATTCGTTCTCTGTCTTCCATGACCATTACAAATTTGAAGATGACTGGCTAATTACTTTGTAATAGGCCCTCAATTTGATTTTGTCAAATATTTTATCATTATTTGCTTTGAGGTATGCATGTTTGGTAAGAGCAGCATAGAAATTATATTGTGCTCTTCTCAGAGGATCAAATCATGAGATGGCTGTTTATTGCTAATGTCCACTGCTGGTGATATTAACTTGAATCACTGGTGTAAGGTGATATCTACAAGGCTTCTCCTTTATTTTGCTCCTTTGTAATTTGTAAGAATTTTGTGGGGTGATATTTTTCAGACCATGCAAATATGCTATTTCTCATCATATTTTCACCCATTGATCGTAGCATACACCAGTGATTCTTACCTGAAACAATTATTACTGTCACTTTTGAGGAATGGAAAATTTCTCTTTCTACCCTACATGCACCCAACATTTATTCCTTTAAATTCTACTGGAAAGAAGAGCCATCTTTTTTTTTTTTTAAGAAGAGCCATCTTATCACCTGATTTGTTTATTCAAGTATAATTGAATAAAGACTTACTACAACAAGAACCAAATAATTATTTGTTTATATCAGTAGGGACTAAAAAATAGTTACCTATTCTATGGATAATCCATTAGGATCACTTGTCCTTTTCCTCTTTTTTTTTTTTTTTTGACCTTTGGAATATTCTCCAAGCTGCTTCCTATCTATGGGTTTTTGCTTGTTTGTTTGTTTGCTTGTTTTGTTACATGACATTAATTTGGAGCACTTCCTCAAATTCCAGCACTCCTGTATTCTTGTAATTTCTCTGGTTCAACCCTGAAATGAGTCATTTCTCCAAGGATACTCAAGCTATTGGAAACTTCAAGGCAAAGTAGCTTCTTCAAGCTCAGGTGAATCAAAGGATTCAACTTTTGTCATCAGGAATTCAATTTTTTTCTCTCAAATCTTTCTGGGTTATTGTCATTTATCTACATAATGTAGTTAAGTATATTATCTACATATTATCTACATATAGTAGTTGAAGGGACAAATGTTACTTAAGCTTACATGGCAGTTAGATTTTATGTCAACTTGAACTTCTGTGAAAAAGTGTAAGAGTGAAGTCCAACCTGTCAATCAGGTGGTAGCCTGGTAATGTCTCCCTGAGGGTGTGGCCTTTTAATAAGCAAGACATTGGGAATTTATAAATTATCAAGGGTTCATGAGGGAGGAGGGAGCATGGAGGGAGAGGGAAAATGAGGAGCTGATGCCAAGGGCCTAAGTGGAGAGCAAATGTTTTGAGAATGATGAGGGCAATGAATATACAAATGTGCTTTACACAATTGATGTATGTATGGATTGTGATAAGAGTTGTATGAGCCCCCAATAAAATGATTAAAAAAGCAGAAGAAGAAAAGAAATCAGCTGGTGCCCAGCTATCAGAAAGAGGTGTCTCCAATCATATTAAAAACAACTATTGTTTGATAGCAAAAAAAAAAAAAAGAATCTCCTGAGGATCTTGTTAAAATACAGACTGATTCAACTTATCTGAGGTGGGAATATAAATTCTCAGCTCAATGTCAAACCAGAACAATTTATTTTGAAGCCCTGGAAATTCCCACACTTCCATAAAAGAAGTACCCAAATTTGGCTTTAATTTACAAGATTCTGATTTATTCACATGAGCTAGGTCTACAATATAATGACACTCTTAAGATTCTACTTTCTTACTCTTGCAATCAATGAACAACTTGTACACAAATCTTTAGTCTAAAATATTTAACAATAAACAATATTATATAATCTTAAAAAGAAATTCTCTCTCTGTTGAATTTCACATTCCTCCTCACTGGGACTCTGTGTTTGCCTCCAACAAAATCCCATAGAAAGACTGAATCCATAACTCGAGTATATGCTCATGTCCAATCTAATGGCTTTTGCCAGGGAAATGGGATGATCTTCCCATATTAGTAACAGCCATTACTAACATGGACTCTATATAGTATAAATTTAGGAAAATACGAAGTCGTGAAAAATGGAATAAAACACATAAAGATAAATATTGTTGTTAGGTTCCATCGTGTCAATTCTGACCCATAGTGACCCTGTGCAGAGCAAAGCCCTGCACAGCCCTGTGCCAGCCTCACACTTGTTTCTCTGTCCGAGCCCATTGCTGTAGCCACGGTGCTGATCCATTTCGTCGAGGGCCTTCCTCTTTCTCACTGCCCCTCCACTTTCCCAGGCATGATGTCCTTCTCCGGGGATTGGCCCCTCCTGACAATATGTCCAAGGTATGTAAGACAAAATCTTGCTATTCTTGCCTCTAAGGAGCACTCTGGCCTTACTTCTTCCAACACAAATAATTTTTTTTTCCTTTTAGCAGTCCATGGGACTTTCAATATTCTTCTTCAACGCCACAACTGGAATGCATCAATTCTTCTTCAGTCAAGCTTATTCGATGTCCAACTTTCACACACATTTGATGCAATGGAGAATACCATGGCTTGGGTCAGGTGAACCTTAGTGCTCAATAAAGATGACACAACCTTCCTTGCTGAAAGAGGAGAAATTGAAGCACTTGTTAATAAATTCACGCTTTTAGCCTTCGGAATGGATTACAACCTAATGTAAAGAAGACCAAAATCCACACAACTAAATCAGTAAGTACCATCATGGTAAATGGAGAAAAGGTTAAGTTGTCAAGGAGTTTGTCTTGCTGGATCCACAATCGATGCTCATGGAATCATCAGGCAAGAGATCAAAAGGCATGCTGCATTAGCTAAACCTGCTGCACAAGAGCGCTTCAGAATATTGGAAAGCAAGGATGTTACTTGGTGGACTAAGGTGTGCCTGACCCAAGTCATAGTATTTTCACTTGCTCCAAATGCATGTAAAAGTTGGTCACTGAATAAACAAGATAGAAGAATGCATGTGTTTATATGCTGCTGCTGAATATACATCCAAATAACGAAACTATCTGTATTAGACAGGGTTTTATAGAGAGATAAAACCAGATTGATGATAATTATATATATATAAAGATAGATATATAACACAAAAAACAAACTGTTAAATTATACACAGATAGATAGATAATACAAGAAATGAACAGTTAAATTATCAAGCAGTACAAATGGCTCAGTGCAACTCACTCCCATGAAAGAGTTGTGAGACACTGGCAGTCCTTCAAGTCTTGAGGGCCGCCAGGTAGTCCTCTGTAGAGAGAGCTAGGCTATCCCAGCACAGGCAGCAAACAGCAAGGCAGGTCACCAACTGTCAGCCAGGTCACCAACAGTCAGTCCCCAGCTCAAGAGATGTAAATTCCAGTCATGTGGTCTTAAAGGGACCTCAACCTACAGTGACACAGTCCACAGGCTAGGCATCCCAAAGGTAGTGTAGCCTGTAAATTGAGGCACAGAACAAGCAAGGCAGTTGCATACTCGTCTGATGATCAAAGAGCGAGAGACAAGAAAGGCGAGGCTCAGGAGCCATTTATTTCTCCCCCCTTCAATTAATCCCACTTGTGTTTATCAGCCATTCAAAATAATTTAAAATATATACATGTTGCAGTGAGGTTTCAAATTTATATATCAAACCCCTCAATGTTATCAAAATGTTGTTCTTTGAAAGCAAATTTTTTCCCCCAAAATCAATTAAATTTACACAGTGCTGACAAACTTGATGCCCACCCCTCAAGATAATCCAATAAGAAAATAGTAAATGAATGCGATGGTTTTCAGATAATGGAATGGGTATTCCCTAGGTTCCAAGTGAATTACATCCCTACTTGTGTCTTTAAGAATTTGTAGGTGAGCCAGAGCAGGTGCTTATAGTTTTAATTCAGTTTTAGTTTAGTGCCAAATAAGAAAAGTTCACAAGGCTTTCAATTAATTAAAAGCTCTACATGTAGTGTTTTTGTGATGAAGATTTGGTTGTTGGCTGGGTGAAATCATTTTAAAAGGAAGGCACATTAACATAACATTAAAAGGCCAGGAGTAACCTTTGATTCAGATGTTTATAACCTGGGAATTGGTTATATTTTGAAACTATTGAAAAAATAAAGCAAATATATGTGAAACAATGGGTTATCTGCAAAACATATTGTTCAATGAAGAATAAAAGAATGAACATAGTACATACAACTTACTTTCAACTGAAATTTTTACAAGGACAATATATGTAAATATATGCATAGAATCTCTCTGGATGGATCTCTAAATAACTGGTAGCTTGCAAATAGCTGTTATTCCAAAAAATATTCATATATGTCCATAGTGTTTTTTATACTTTGGCCCTAGCTCTTATTAGATTTCAAGATCCTGAAGGAAAAAGACCATGCTTGATTCTTCTTGAGATTCCCATGTGTACAGAAATTATACCGGACCCACATTCAATAACTGTCTGTGGATTAGCATGTTTAGATTTGTGTGTGATAAAAACAGCAAAGATAGGAGTACAGAGAGAACCGGATTCACCCCTATTTGGGTGAATGAAAAGACGGAAAGAAAAACATCTGGGAGCTCATGTGAGGAAGTATTCAAATACAACAAGCTTTTCCTGTCTCCAATATCACATACGAATGTAACTGAAAGTTACTTAACAACCTGTGCGCTCTCATTGCTATTGTGATCAGTACAACGGGAACGGTACAGCGTTTCATTTTATCCCCAGAAAGCAGACAACTCCTCATGTTTATCCTTGCAACTCAGTCTTGCGCACAGCCATCTGCAGTTACATTTGCCAATGTAAAGTTAATAGCCGTGTGCTTCCAAGAACAGGACGGTTTGGAAAGGGAACTTCCTTCCACACGGTGTGAAGTCAGAAACAGCTGGCCGCGTCTCCAGGGAGGCCTCCGACTGCTGCGGAAGCATTTGCTCAGGGTCATTGTCATGCTCAGAGCTCCCACCCAGCCCACCAGCGCCTCCTGCCCAGGGACCGAAGCACGTGCAGGGCGTTGCTGCTCCTCTTCCTTTCTTCAATCAACCCCGCTCCTGGGGATTATAGCAATGAGCACTTGGAGAGAGAAACATAGACGTTCCAGATCAAAGAGAAGTGCCTTCACGGATGTGCGATTGGTACGATGACAGGAAAGACAGCGCGCTAACTTAGGTGAACTGAGGTGTTGGGAAGGCCACTGATCTGGAAAGTCATGGCGCCGCAGGTGGAACACTGTTCTTATCAGCACACATCAATGCGATGGTTTCATTTGCAAATTGTGTAATGGGAGAAATTACCGAAGGAGACAAGGGGTAGGAAATAGTTTGAACCATATGGAGTACCTACTGTGAACTCTTAAGATTATCTCAGTTTTCTTCAAAGAGCAAGCCCGCAGCTGTGGTCACGTCGGTTCTGGCCCCTCTGTGTCTGAGTGGACTAGGCGCCAGAGGGTTCCGGTGGCAGATGTTTGTGGAAGTGGATCACCAAGTCTTTCTTCCAAGGCACCTCTGGGTGGCCTCGAATCTTCATCCTCTTATTTAGCAGCTGAGAGAATTTGCACACGTTCTTCATATACATATCCCTATTCTAGTGCTGACACGCTGTCGGCAGAGCCCAGTCCCTGGGGAAGGACACCATTCGTGGTCAAGTGGAGGCAGGGAAGCGAGGAAGGCCCTCAGTGGGATGGACTGACACTGTGGCTTCAACAATGAGCTCAAGTACAGGAACAACCGTGAGGACGGCTCCGGCCGGCAGTGTTTCCTTCTGCTGTGCACAAGGTCGCTATGGGTCAGAACCTCCACTCGATGGCATCTAACAACAACAACAACTGCTAAGCAAATAGCTCAGGAAAGCTGCGTAACTTGCCAAAGGTCAAACAACTATTTGTCCAAAATTAAAACCTAGATTCGAGCTAACTTTGATGCTATCTCCATGCAGGAGGCTGGTGCGAAGATGCGGTAAGCAGGGTGGGGCTCTGGATCCAGGGTACACAGGCATGCATCCTGCCTCTATCATTTGGCAGCTTGAGACCTAAACATGGTTCTCGTGCCTCCCGTCCCTCTACCTGGAAAGTGGGCATACAAACCATTAATGGCTAGGAGGGTTGTTTTGCGTAAAATTAACTGATAGAAGTAAAACACTTACAGTCATACTAGTAAACACTATGATGATGCTGTCCGATGCTGAACCCCGGAGCGAATCAGAGCAAGCATGCACCGATGAGAAACAGAAAAGAATATACTGAGACTGTACATCAGAAAAACTATCAAGGGAAGAGAAATAATGGGAAGGCTTTGGTGTACGGACCTGTGGCAGTAAGAGCATGTGTCCAGAAATTTCACTACTACTGCTCCAGTTCATACATGCATGGCTTCATTCCAAACAAGTAATGTTTACACATGTCTCTGTGTTCAGAGGATGACTTGTCTTAGGCTCATTAGGGTGCCTTCACACACACACACACACACACACACCACAAGGTTCTTTCAAAACCATGACTTCCAAACCAATCTCCTGAGCCAATTCACTTCAAAGGAGATGGATAGTTCCCAAGACTTGGCAACTGGTTTTTCAGGATTCCAAATGGGTGCTCTTGATTGATTCTCTCGAAGGGCACAGGATGATCATGGGCTTAGCATAAAGAAGTCTTACAAAACTGGGAAGATGAATTGGTGAGAAAAAGGCCAGGAAAGTTGTGCAGAAGAACTATTTTTTCCCCCACCATAACAATGCACCGACTCATTCTTTAAATGTAGCAAAGGATGTCTATGAGAATTTCTTTGGGAAACCTTAATCCATCCACCCTACAGCACTGATTTTTCCCTTTCAGATTTCTGCATTCCCAAACTCAAAGAACACTATTAGAGTCAAGAATGTCAGATTGACGTGTTGTAAATGCAAGTGCTCAGAATTCGTCCAGGAAGGGTTAAAGAGATGGAAACCTCCCTGCCTTCAGAGGAGTGGGGACCATAGTAAGGTACACAAAGAGTCTAGGAGGCGTGGCTTCCTTAGGGCCATCAACCTTTGAAATCAAAAGGACAGCATTTGCCCAAAGACAAAAGTTCAGAAGGCCAGATGATCAGGGAAGGGGGCGAAATGAAAACAGCAGTCTAGGCGTGGAAGTGGAATGAGTGGTGTTACTTTGGGGGATGGCAATCAATGATATAATTCAAAAAGTATGTGAATTGTGAAGTAGAGAATTTATGTTTCTCTATAAACTTTCACTCAATTCACACTTGTTTTTTTTAAGTGTGTAGACTTAGAGGATATGTCAGGAAACAGCCTCAGAGTTTTATTACGTTTGTTCAAGAAAGGTTTATCTAATTGCTCATAGTACTACTCTTTAAGTTACCCTCGTATTTGAAAACAGGAGTGGGAGTTACGTTCCCCAAGACAGAATAGGGACAGCTGAAAGTGGAATAGACTGCTGATGAAGACAACATGGAAATCAGAAGCTGTCCTGTGGAGAGGAATGTTCTGAAGTTTGTTTGGGGATTGACTCTGTGGTTGTTGTTTCCTGTTGTTTAAACAGAAAAGACGTTACTTTGTTGAATAATCTCAAAAGCAATTGTGAATAAAGAAGTCTGGACAATTTGAACCCCTATGAGGATGGAGTCCACCTTGCTCAGCTCAGGCAAAGGCTTCCAGAAACAAAGCACCAGCTTTGATTCAGAAATGAGCATCAGTCCCTGTGGTTCAGAGTTACTTGAAGCTTCCAGCAGCACAGGGCCTAATAGTTCACACTGCACAGCTGGGTGTGGAGCCTGGGGCTCCTACTGACTTTTAAGAGAGCTTCATGATTGGTTTGCTTCCATGGGATTTGGATCAAGATGAAAAATGAGCCCAAGGTTATTTGGAAATAGTTCATATTTAAGAGACTTTCAAACACTTCACAAATAAAAGTCATCTATAAATACTGCATAATAACCCTATAATAACTGCCCCCTTGCTAAAGTTGATCATGT
Source organism: Tenrec ecaudatus (assembly GCF_050624435.1). Classification (NCBI taxonomy): domain Eukaryota; kingdom Metazoa; phylum Chordata; class Mammalia; order Afrosoricida; family Tenrecidae; genus Tenrec; species Tenrec ecaudatus. Next base: position 175,584,845 of record NC_134531.1, on the reverse strand, counting down.
GGGAAACATTTGCGATGGGCACACCCATACTTCAAAAGTTAGGAACTTGAGGATAAAATTCAAATAGTTTGCAAGAGTTGAAGTCGTATTACTCAGAGGGGAATAGCAGTTCATAAGGGAAGAAAATTGCATTTGAATTTCCCAACCGGGTGATAAAAGTGTTCTGTCTGGATGATGCTTCTTTCTGACTATCCTCAGCTGCAGGACCCAAACCAACAGCCCTCGCCCCCACCAGCCCCTCATTGAGGAGCCACAAGCCTGCTCCGTTCTGTAGTCTCAGTGATGGGGTTATGCAGATGGAAGATCATCTGTCTGTCTTTAAGCATCAAGCAGCAACCAAAGGCACTTACAATGAAAGTGTCTTGTCAATTACCATCCATCACCTTCCTCTGTTTGGCACTGTGTTCGCCCTGGCCCTTCATCCTGGTGCAGAGCCGCCCTTTAGGACCTGTTCTCCATTAGTGAGCCAATCAGCCATTTCTCCTCGCAGAGCTGTTGGCTGAAAACCAACATTGTAAAGCGGCTTGTGATGCAGTGAAGAGCCCAGACAGAAATGTAATAAACAATGTTTGAACATTTAAAAATGCTCTGGGCTCAATATCAAAGGGCAATTGCATTTGTAATGAAAATTTTTTTAGAAAGGAAGAAAGAAAGAAAGAAAAGCACAGCCCATCACTGAGCTTCCAGTCTCAGGTTAACATCCCCTTTTATGTTGTAAATTTTTTTGCCAGAGCAATTACAAATGGTACACAGACTCATTATTTCTCCAGGACTTTATCAGGACATGTCCCCATACATCTCATTTGTCCTGTCTGAAATGTAATTTGACATAAGGGACTGTCTTAATTGCTTTTGAAGCCCTTCCAAGATAATCAACGGCTTGGTGGAGAATGATAAAAGACAGACAATCCTGCCAGCCTGTTTTAGGGTCACACACTGAAGTTTGGGGGTGAAAGATAGCAAAAAAGAGTTGCATTTGCTTCTGAAACTACTCAATATCTCAGTTTCAATTGAGTTTCTATTTAAATGACTTGGTTAGTGTTTAAGAATACCAAAATGATACATGCCTAATTGTCAAAGCTGTTACTTTGGAGTACATGCACAGTCTTAGCTATGCTGCGACTCCTCCAGACCCAACACACCAACGCGGGAGGACAGGAAGTATTGTCACAAGCTACTGGTAATGTTCCACACAAACATCAGTCTCCACCATCCTGAGACCAAGAAGAATTAGATGGTGCCCTGCTATCGCTGCCATTTGCTCAAATGGGAATACATTTGAAGGTACTAAATAGAGTAGGAGAAAAAAGCAGAACAAAACTCAAAACTACAAGAGAGACTAGGCTTACTGGTTAGGAAGAGACTGGGAAACTCTCAAAACGATGAACCTTAGTCACCCCTCATGTCTGCAAATGAACTGACCCCTTTCATTCAGCAAAATAATAGGGAACAAGAAGACTCGTTTGGTACCCACACCTTAGAATAATGAACAATGTAGGAACAAAAGGGCAGTATTTACCCAGGGTCAGCATGCAGGGATTGAAAGGGCGTGTGGAAATAGGAGACGCAGGAGGAAGGGGAACAAGTAAAGGTACAGTGAGGGCTTTGCGCTGGCTGAGATTAAATGAAATGTGTACAACTTTGTTACCCTCAAAAGGATGAACAGCTGTGTAAACCCTTACATAATTGATAATAAAAAGTTAATTTTGTTATAAACTGGTTGTATTCCCTGCTATCCAGATTTAGGTAATTGATTAAATGATTTTGAAATAGGATACTTTGGGTTTTTGAACTGCCAATAGTAAATAACTTCACTTTTTTAAATGACAGAACAAACCATTTTTACTGTACATAAGTATAGTGTACAAAAAATGCCCACCCCCGCCAATGTGCGCACTCCTTACTCTCCAGAGGCTGTGACTGTGTCCCCTCACATGGCCCAACAGCCTTGAGGTAGGGAGATTCTTCTACAGTGTCCAAGTGGTCCAAATTGAATCACATGAGTGAACAGGAGAATCTTTCCCAGATGTGCTCTAAGAGTGATGAGACAGAAGAATTGGAGAAGTTTGACATGTTGATCCCCTGGGATTGTCTTTGAAGGGGAAAGAAGACCATAAGCCAAAAAATATGGTGACCTTTAGACACTAGAGGCTGAAAATAGCCCCCAGTTTAGAACCAGGAAGAAAATAGGGGTCATCCTTAGAGGCATAAATAACTGAAGTTGACCAACACCCCAAAAGATTTTACTCTACCTCCAGAAAACAACAACAATGTTGTCAAGATGTTTTAGAGGAAAGACTCTAACTCTGTTAAAGGAAACCATACAGAGTTATTGAAGACAAAATATTCAAATGAAGAACTGGGAAAACCTCAAAATCCAAGAGATGTTACAAGTCACACATTTATAGTGCCAACCAAGGAACTCCAAAATAGGTTATTGTGGTTGATTTACCACAGTTTAGTCTGTTCAAAGTGGGACAAAACAAAATATGGTTATTATGATATTTGGTTATATTAATATAAAAACAAAAAGAAAACTGCTATCAAGGGATTTCAATTCATAGTGACTCTATAGGACAGGATAGAACTCCCATGGTGGATATCCGAGGTTTTAATCCATTAAGCCCTAAAGTTCAAGAGAAGAGAAAGTCTTATTTTCCTCCTTAGAGCAGCTGGTGATCCCGTATGGCTGAGCACACTAATGTGACATCACTACAGCGCCACGTAGCTACAAAAACATCGATGAGCTGAAATATGTAATTATGAAGAATGTGGTCCAGAGGGGTCTCATGTCTGATCACACAACAATTGCATGATGAATGTTTTCAGGAACAGGTTAAAAGTTACCTGAGCCACCTGATGCAAAGGGCTTAAGTGGAGAGCAAATACTTTGAAAATGATTAGGGCAAAGAATGTGCTGATGTGCTTTATACAATTGATGTATGTATATGTATGGATTGTGATAAGAGTTGTATGAGCCCGTAATAAAATGTTTTAAAAAAAAAGTTACCTGAGCCATAGGACGAGATCTCTTGGTGATGACCTAGTACAAATGGTTTAGATAATGTGTTGGCTATAGACCTCATGATGTGTACTAAATTCTTAGCCTGACTTAAGGGGAAAAAAGCAGTTTCTTAATAGGGCTGGTTCCTAAGGAAGAAAGCTTGAATGTATGTGAAGGTTTCTGTGAACCCTTAGCTTTAGTCAGCCATTGTACCTAAGATTAGATGCCCTTTTTCATGTATATATCACAATGCAGCTGACGCCTTAATGTGAGCCAAGTGACTCCCTTTTCAGACTGACAGAAATAATAAATATATTGTGTAAGCCACTGTGTTTGAAGCAATTTGTTACAAAAGCACAGAAATTAAGGATGCTACATATAACATGTCAGGGGAAGCCAGCCCCTAACACATCATTATGGGTCCGGTAGACACAATTGTACAGCGATAATAAGTAAAGATCATAGTAAAGTTATAGAGAGCATGAGAGATAGAAGTATTGAAATAAATGGAGTCAGACACGATTCATAGTAGCATGCTCACCTCTGCCCCGCCTGATGGTCCACGTGGAGGGAGAGAGAGAGCTTAATGCTGGCCCAGGCTTTTTATCTTCTCTGGGAACATGCAAGCCCCCTAATTCCAGGTGAGGACATACGTCACAGGAAAGGGGCTGTGCTATAGGTAATACAGTAGTAAGGGGGGTGGTCTAGGGACATACACTCAATAGGAAGAGGAGGGATTGGGGGTATACATGTGACAAGATGGACGGATCGTAGGTTTAGGATGGCAGCTTAACTTTGACCTATTCTCTAGATTTCCATAGCAACCATTATCAGTAGGGCGTAAACCCCACCTACAGGAACCAAATAGATGACTGCAGGCATCCACTGTCCTTAACAGCAGGGAGTGGGGCCCACTGCAGTCTGGCAACTGATCGCCCTCAGGGAGGATGCCTGTGAGCAACTGACCTCCCCCCACATTAGCATATTATCCTATCTTGGTAGGGTAGTATAGATAGCACTTCATCCCTGAAGTGCTCGCATACAAGACATTTAATATTAATTTTAATAATATCATTTAAAAGTTAGTCAGCACCACCCTGTGCAATGCTTGCTAAAATCACATTAAATTAGGTCTCACAAATGGAAAATATAAGCACTAATTTCATTCCAGGAAGCTGACATTATTAACTTAAGAACATTGGGACAAAGGGTAAAGGATGGAAATTATTAGCTTTGTTTTATAACAACAATGTTAATATGCATGCTGACCTTTCATCATCTCCTAAGAATTGCCTTGGCAGAAATCAGAGAAATTGATTGTTCTCAATTTTAAAGCTTAGCCTTGAGAGTCCACGGGAGTTTGAGGATTATTTAGATCTTTTCAACTAAAAGATTCTAAAAAAACTATAAAAATCCATGGCTAACAATGACATATTTTTAATGTGGACGAAGGTGATTTTAACAGCCAAGCCTCAAATGTCGAGTTTAGTACTTCACTTGTATTAAACCCTATCTAACATAATTATGCCCCGATTATATTTAATGAAGTTTACCAAAGATATAATGGTAAAGAGTATCATTTCAAGTGAGTCAAGGGCTCACAAACTGTTACATAAGGTTGAAGCTAAAGAAAACAGAGAGTGCTAAGCTCACAAAGTGGGTCGAGAGATTCATGATCTAAGTCTATAAAGTTATTGGAGGGATCATTTTACATGAAAACAATATGAGCATCAAATTTTGCTTCCTACCTAAACCCTGTAACTGCCCTTTTTTTTAAAAAGATATAAATTAACAAGGAGAGGGAGAACAGAAAAAGGAGACGACGATAACACAATTTTAAGCAAGTGAACTAATTGCAAAGGCTGATCCCCCAATTTTAATTTTCATCATGATTGGGGAAAGCTAAGAAACAATATCATTTACTCTGAGACTCCTAGAAAGGTTCCATACCATACAGGGCTGAAACTTGGGTGAAAAAATGAGACTGGGTGAAACTAGACTCCCAGATTGCCTCCATAGCACTTCTGAAGTAGGGGACATTTATTCTCTCAAAATTAAAGACTAAAACCTTAAGTATAAGACCTCAATATAACGAAAAACAAAATCCTCATAACTGGGTCCATAAGAAACATCATAATGAATGGGGAAAAAATTGAAGTTGTCAAGAATTTAATTTTATTTGCTTGGATTCATCATCAACATCCATGTAAACAGAAGTCAGGAAATCAAAAACTGTATTGTTTTGGAAAAAACTACTGCAAAAGACCTCGTCGACGTGCCAGAAAACTAAGATTTCACATTGAAGTCTCAGTGTGTCCCACCCAAACCATGTTACGTTCAGATGCCAGAGAAGAGCTACGCAATGAAAGAGAATAAAGGAAGAAGTGGTGCCTTTGAACCAAGATGCAGGCAAAGATGGTTATAGATACCATGAACTACCAGGAGCACGACCAAATCCATCATGGAAGAAGTATAGTCACAGTGCTCCTTAGTGAGGACGGTAAGGCTTAGCTCATGGGCTTTGCACATGTCAGCAGGAGGGACCAGCCCCTGGAGAAGGACACCGTGCAGCGTGAGGAAGAAAGTCAGCCAGAAGAGAGAAAGACCGTCGACTAGCTGGATTTACATAGCAGATACAACAGCGACAACTACAAGGATGGCACCATCATGAGGATAGCACAGGACTGGGCACGTGTCTTGTTCCATTGTATCTCAGACCACTTTGAGTTGGGAATGACTCAAAGGCACCTAACAAGAACAATAATCTCCGAAGGAGGAGCCCTGGTTATCTGGTGACACCGTTTTTTAAAGGATTGGCTGCTAACCAAAAGACTGGTGGTTCAAACTCACCATCTGCTCTGAGAGGAGAAGGGGGAGATGTGACAATTTTGAGGAAATCCTATAGGGCAGTTCTACTCTGTCTTATAGGAGCTTTAGGAGTCAGAATCAATGTAGCAAGTTTTATTTTATCGAGAGGTCTTTGAATATGAGTAAATGATTTGTATTCCACTGCTAGTTTAAGGTTTGTGTTGAAAGTCAACTAAAGGGACTGAGGTAGTTCATTTATTGTGCCAACCTGGTCGATAAACACATGTGGGGTTATTTGAAAGGCGGAGGGATAAATGGCTCAGTGAGCCTCGCCTTTCTAGTTCTCAGGTCTCTTGCTTTCTAATGGTGGGACCAGGGTGCAGCTGCTTTAGCCAGTTCCCTGCCTCAGCTTGTAAGACTCACTTCCTGCAAGATATCACTGAAGAGAAGCCACATGAACCTATCCCGATGCAGCCCTGGGTGCTGGAGCAGCCGTGAGGAGGCCGCTGCCAGCACTGAGATGCTTACACATTCACTAACTCAACTTTCCTCCTGTAGTCGGTATCATTGCAACTGTTTTGTGAAATGTAGGAGAACTTTGTGGACTAGTGTTGGACTAATGGGTTAATGTTTGACTTCTGAGTTTGGGCAGCACTGGATTGGGATGTTTTCTCGATGCTCATTTAACCTTTATATAAAGCTCTCTCTTATACATGAGTTTCTGTGGATTTGTTTCCCTAATGTACCCAAACTAACACAGGGACAATCAGAAAAATTCTGTGGATCAGTGCTTTTTTAAAAAAACTTATTTTATTGGGGGACCGTACAGCTCTTATCACATTCCATCCATCCATGTGTCAAGCACATTTGTACATATGTTGCCATCATTTTCAAAACATTTTCTTTCTACTTGAGCCCTTGGTATCAGCTCATTTTCCCCTCCCCCACCCTTCCTGCCTCATGAACCCTTGGTAATTTATCATTTTTTTCATGTCTTACACTGACCACTGTCTCCCTTCACCCACTTTTCTGTTGTCTGTAATCGGTTCCCCCTCCCCTGCCTCCACTTTCCCCTTACCCTCCTGGTATTGCTACTCTCATTATTAGTCCTGAGGGATTTATCTTATCTATACCAGTGTACATCCTCTAATTTAGCCTGGTTTCTAAGGTACAATTGAGGTCATGATATTGGGGGTGGAGGGGGGAAGGGAAGCTTTAAAGAACTAGAGTAAAGTTGTATGTTTCATCAGTGCTATACTGCATCCTGACTGGCTCATCTCTTTTTGTGACCCCTCTGTAGAGGGATGTCCAATTGTCTACAGATGGACTTTGGGTCTTGTGTTAGTCCAGGTAGACAAGAGAAACAAATCCATAGAAACTCATATGTGTATGAAAGAGTGTTTTATATAAAGGGTAATTGTACATTAAGAAAGCATCCCAACCCACTCTAGTCCAAGCCCATAAGTCCGATATTAGCCCATATGTCCAATACCAATCTATAAAGTCCTTGTCAGACTCACAAGACACATGCAATAACACCAAATGCAAGATGATCACAGGCCAGTGGGTAGAAAGTCTTGTGGATCCAGTGGCATTGTAAGTATCTCAGGGCTGGCAAGGGTCTCTACATGGTTTCTCCAGCTTCAGAGGTCTGGTGACATCAGATTAGGTCCATGTGCATGCTCCAGCACAGGGCACTAGCGTAGTTCCATGTATCTTGTCAGCTACAATGTCTCCCAGGGAGTCAGCAGAGAAAGTATCTCCTTTCTTCAAGGAGGAAAATCAGCCGTGCCCAGAATTCTCAGGAGAAGGCCATGCCCGCACAGAGGACTCATTGACTATCTCTGGATTGACAGGCTCGACTCCGCCCCTACATTCGTATTCCTCAACTGACACCAGATCCTGTAACTACCGCAGGTCTTCACTTGCGCTCCCCCCCCTCCATGTCAATATGACTTTTTGTTCTGGGCCTTTGAGGCCTGATACCTGATCCACACAGGCTGGTGTGCTTCTTCCATGTGGGCTTTGTTGCTTCTCAGGTAGATGGGCGCTTGTTTATCTTCAAGCCTTTAAGATTCTAGACATTATATCAGCGGTTCTCAACTTGTGGGTCATGACCCCTTTGGGGTTCGAAGGACCCTTTCACAGAGGTCACCTAAAACCATTGGAAAACACATATTTCTGATAGTCTTAGGAGCTGAGAGACCGCTCCTCTATCTGTCTCCAGGCAGGTCTGCCTACACGCAGATACACCCACATACGAGTACCCGGCATGATGACATCATCCTGTCAACCACATCACATACAGCCCATACAAATACAGGTATATGTGACAGGGTTGGCGCCATAATGTACTTATGCATACCAGTCACGCATGTGTAGAGAACATCCATTCTGTTAAAAGCAGCTACTGTGTTGAAAGCAGAAGTATTGGAGGTAAAACGACACTTCATGAATTATAATTACTGGGTAAATGTAAAATCATGTACTGTAAAATCATCTATTACAAAAAATAATCTGTACCATGGGAACTTAATCTGGTTGCTGATCGGTCTTTTTATATTCAGCTGTGGTTGATGTGAATACTGCCCCCTTGTGATAGTAACAGGTATGTATATAAAACAACAACCCAGAGAATGATAAATCATAGGAAAGTTTAATGAACTATCTTGGCTGAACTGTGCCATGTATCATCTTTTCTATTACTAAAGCCATGGTTATATATTATTTCATTAGCAAAGCAACCTATGACAATGGATTGTGTAGAGACTTTTTTACAGTATGGTTTTACTTCAATAATTACAGCAGGAATTGAGAAACCACAATGTGTTAGTTGTTGTGAAGTTTTATCGGCTGACTCTATGAAGGCAAACAAACTAAAACACCATTTTGATAGCAAGCATCTGAACTTTGCTGGCAAGGATACCAACTATTTTAGAAGCAAAGCTGATGGACTCAAGGAAGCCAGACTTGACACTGGTGGCAAGTACTACAAACAAAACAGAGCAGCCATGGAAGCTTCCTATTTGATGGCACTCACAATCGCCAGAGCCATGAAACCTCACACCATTGCTAAGGATTTACTGTTGCCAGCAGCCAAAGACATTATTCAAGCTATGATTGGAGATGAATTTGTTATGAAATTGAATGCAATTTCCTTATCTAATGACACTGTCTGCAGAATAATAGATGACATGTCTGCTGATATTCTTGATCAGGTAATCCACGAAATTAAATCTGCTCCACTTTCAATATTTAGTGTCCAGGTTGATGAATCTACAGACGTTGCAAACTATTCAGTTACTGGTTTACATGAGGTATATTAATGATGGCGATTTTAAAGATGAGTTTCCTTTTTGCAAACCCCTTGCAATGACAACTACTGCATGTGATGTATTTGACATGGTTGGTTGATGAAAGAGCATAACATCTCTTGGGGAAAAGTTTGTGGTGTTTGCAGATGATGCTCCAGCAATTCTAGGATGTCAATCTGGATTTCAGCGTTTGGTACTGAATGAGTCACCAAAAGGCATCAGAACTCACTGTATGATTCACCAGCAAATATTAGCAACAAAGAGTTACAAGTAATGGAAAGCGTCATAAGTTTTGTCAATTTTGGAAAGGCATGCACTTTAAAGAATTGACTGTTTTTGCAACTGTGCGACAAGTTAGATGTGCTGAATAATGCTCTGCTATTTCACACTGACGTGATATAGTTGTCATGAGTTTCATGTTTTTGAGCTTCGTGATGAACTCAACACATTTTTAAATCAGAAGCAAGACTTTTTGGAAGCACTTTTCAGCAATAAAAGTGGACTGCAGAAAATACCTTACTTGGTTGCCATCTTTACCATCTTGAATGAGTTAAATTTCTCACCTCAAGGACCAAATGCAACACGCATTTGTTGAAAAGATCCGATCATTCCAAATGAAACTTCAGCTTTGGCACACACACACACAAAAAAAATGGATGAAAATAAAATTTATATGTTGCCTCCTTTATCTGCTTTCTTTGAGGAACATGACAATGAACTGGATTCAGTGTCAAGGATTACGATGATAATTTCTGTGAAAGAGCACTTGCACGTGCTTGCAGATGAAATTTCATCGTACTTTCCAAATCTACCTGACACCCCATTTGCACTTGCCAGAAGCCCATTCACAGTCGAAGTTGAAGATGTTCCTGACAACACAAGAGGACTGAACTCCTTAACAGTGATGCAGCGAGAACTAATTTCTCTGTAATGCCAGTTACGCAATTCTGGATCAAGTGTCTGTAGACATACATATCTTTGTGAAGCAGGGTTTTCCAGCTTGTTGGTTATCAAGTGTAAATACAGCAGTAGACTTGTTGTAGAAGATGACCTTCGTTGTGCTCTTGCAAAGATTTCCCTGAGAATTTCTGATCTGGTGAGAAAGAAGCTACCTCAGCCTTTGCAACGACGTTGGCTTTTTACACACACTGTCACAAGATGTAGCAATGTAGTTTGCTCTTGTTCTATTAAGACTGTTACTCATGCTTTAAGAACAAATTTAGCTTATTTGTAATTAAAAATAAATATTTTACAATATATAATTACATATTGTTTTTGTGGTTAATCACGATACTTTAATTATGTTCAATTTATAGCAATGAAAGTACATCCTGCATATCATATATTTACAGTATGATTCATAACCATAGCAAAATTACAGTTATGAAGTAACAACAAAAATAAATTTATGGTTGGGGGTCACCACAACATGAGGAACTCTATTAAATGGTTGCAGCATTAGGAAGGTTAAGAACCACTGCACTACCTCTTTTGACAGTTGGGCACCATCAGCGTTCTTCACCATATTTCCTTATGCACCTATTTTGTCTTCAGCGATCATGTTAGTAAGGTGAGCATCACAGACTGCTGGGTTATTAGAACAAAGTGTTTTTGCACTGAGGGAGTACTTCAGAAAGAGACCCAGTGCCCATCTGCTGCCTTAATACTTAACATATAAATGTGTACATAGATCTACTTCCCTATCATTATATATAAATATATTTATATATGTAAATGCCTGTATTTAAACCTCTATAAATGCCCTTTGCCTCCTAGTTCTTGCCTCTATTTCCCTTTACTTTCCTCTTGTCCCACTATCACATTTGGCCTTCATTCGGGTTTCAATAATTCCTCTTGGGTACATTGTCCTTGATCAACACCCACCAGGCATCCTACACCCTCCTCACCATCGATTTTAGATCACTTGTTGTTCCCTTATCCCTGGGGTGGTCGAAAACCTCCCCCTCCTTCTCCTATCATCCCCTCACCATGTCCCCCTGGAATCGTCAGTCCTGTTGTTTTCTCCTTCGGATTGTTTATCCCACCTATCTTATCTAGATAGACATGTAGAGGCAATAATAAGCACACACGCACACACACACACACACATGACAGAGCAAAATAAAGCAACAAAAGAGAACCAAACAACCACAACAAAAAGAAAAGCCTATAAATAGTTCCATGTCTCTTTGTTGACCTTTAGAAGTATTTTCCAGGTGAGTGGCGGGTGGGCGCCGGAGGGAGGGAGGGGAAAAAAAGAAGTGTTTTCCAGTAGGTTGAGTCTGATGGGGTGCCACACCCTGGCCCCAAATTCTATTTTGGGTATTCCCGTGGACTTCATTACTTTGCTTCCTTTACTGCTCTGCTACAAGCCTTTAGTGTTTCTCCCCAGTGTGGTGGGGTGAGATCTAACACAATTCCCACACTGTGTCTCTAGTGTTGTCCCTCGTAGCGGTATTGGTCCATGAGGGATGTCGTGTCTCTGTCTCGTGGTGCGGCCAACCATATGGTCCTGTCTGTGCTTTGGCTGCTCTGAGGCATAATATCATCCTCGGGGATTGGTGGGCCAAGAAGTGTTCCACTCTCTCCTTCCCTCTTTATTTGCTCCTGATCAGAAGAAGTGCCCCTCTCCCTGAGCTGCAGCTTCAGTGCTGCCCTATGAAATGCATTCTTCTGGGGTGGAGGATGGGGGGGGAAATCTACAAGTATAACCCAGGGAGCCACCCTGGGCTAAAATGGATGCAAGGAGTTTGGTTCTTGGTTGTTGTTTGTTTTTTAATTTTCTGGAGTGATTTAACACAGACAGTCTCTGAGCACATGAAGACTGAATATTAAATGGAGAAGCTTTGGACTGTGTGGGAATGCTCTCATAAGGTAGCAGTGTCCAAAATAGTTCACACAATATCACAAGATTAAATATCTACTGGAGTCTCTGATGCTTCAGATGGTTAATGAGCTTGGTACAATAACTGGAGATTAAAAATCCCCTAATAGGCAACTTGGAAGAAATGCCTTCGCAATCAACTTCTGAAAAACTAGCCATTAAAAACCCGTGAGGAGAGAGTGCTGTCCTGACACAGGTGCGGTCATCATGAACGGGAGTGGACTCCACTTCACTGATCAAGCTGCTACTGGAATCGCCCACCTATAAGTAAGAAAGCGTAGTACATAACAGGCGAGCATGGTTCTAGCAATAGCTCTTCAGGTCAAATTGTGGCATCTTTAAGGAGTAATCAGAGTAGGAAGAGAATGCTATAGAGAAACCATTATGCTATAATTGAGTCCAGCCCCCTTTACTCCTCCAGCTAGACTGATTACACTACTGGCCTAGTTTATTACTCCTTGTCACATAGGGAAGAGATCCATATTTGTACCCATTCCAAAGACAGGCGACCCAACAGAATGCTCAAAGTATGGAACAATATCATTGATATTGCCTGCAAGTAATTTTTTTGTGTGTGAAGATCACCAAACAACAGGTTACAGCAGCACATTGACTGGGACTGCCAGCGGTTCAGGACAGATTCCGACGAGGGATATCATTGCTGATGTCAGATGGACCTTGGCTGAGAGCAGAGAATACTAGAATGATGTTTATTTGTGTTTTAGTTACTCTGCCAGGGCATTTGACTGTGTGGATCGTAACAAACTATGGATAACCTTGAGCACACTGGGAATTCCAGAACACTTCATTGTGCTCATGTGGTACCTATACCTGCATCAAGAGGAACGTGTGCAATCAGAACAAGTGAATATTGCATGTTTTAAAATCAAAAAGGTGTCTACCAGGCTGCATGCTATCACAGTACTTATTCTGTCTGTACGCTGAGCACATAATCAGAGAAGCTGGAGTATATGAAGAAGAATATGGCATCAGGTTTGGAGGAAGGCTATAAACAACCTGCAATATGCAGATGACACACCCTTGCTTGCTGAACTGAGAAGGACGTGAAGTTCTTGCTCATGAAGATCAAGGATTGCACTATGGAATATCACTCAGTGTAAGGAAGTCCAAAATCCTCACAAATGAACCAACAGGGAACATTGATAAATGGTGAAAAGATTGAAGTTGTGAAGTATTTTGTTTTGCTTGGATCCACAATCAATGCTCAGAGAAGCAACAATCAAGAGCAAAATATATGTTGCATTTGATAACTCTTCGGCACAAGATCTCTTTAAAGTGTTGATAATCAAGGATGTTACCTTGAGGACTAAGGTACATATGGCCCAAGACATGATATTTTCAATTGGTTCATATACACGTGAAAGTTAGGCATTGAGTAAGGAAGACAGAAAAAGGATTGACGCATTTGAATTGTGCTGGAGAAGAATATTGAAAGTACCATGGACTGCTCAAAGGACGGACCAATCTATCTTGGAAGAAGTACAGCCAAAGTGCTCCTTACAGGCAAGGATGGCTAAACTTTTGTCTAAGATACTTTGGACATGTTGTCAGGACAGACAAGTCCCTGGAGAAGGACCCATAGTTGGTAAGGTGGCAGCAAAAAGGAGGTAAGCCCTCAGTAAGATGGATTGACACGTGGCTGCAGCAAAAGGCTCAGGCACAGGAACAATTGTGAGAATGGCATAGGACCAGGCAGGGTTAAAGTCTGTTTCTATGGGTTGGAATGGACTAGATGGCACCTTACAACAATAACAACAACAACACAACATTCAAGTAGCCACATTGAGTTGGTGATAATAATAGCTGGCAGTGCTGAGTTGTCATCTCCTACAGCTGTGTTGTGATAAAATTTCTGTTAGATGCACTCTCACTAAAATAACTTAAAAGGTGTAGACACCAATTGCCTTCCCATCAAGCACTAGAGCACTGCAGGCAGACCTCTACCCTCCAGGAGTGGTAGATCTGCTGGAGAGTCTTCCCTGGGGACTCTGACTTGCCTAAGAAGAAAAACTTAGAAATAGCAACAATTGGCATTGTGTTGGACAGGGTTCTCTAGAGAGACAAACCAAATTGCTAGTAATTATATAAAAATATATTTATAAAGATAGCTATATAATACAAGAAATGAACCGTTAAATTACATACAGATAGATAATATAAGAAATTAACAGTTAAATTATAAAGCAGTGAGACACTAGCAGTCCTTTAAGGCTTGAGAGCCGCCAGTTGCCAGTCCCCTTCTGTAGAGAGAGCTGGGCTATATATATCCAGGCAGAAAACAGCAAGGCAGGTCCCCAACTGTCATCAACTGTCGGTCCCCAGCTCCAGAGATGAACATTCCAATCGTGTGGGCTTAAAGAGACCTCAACTTACAACGACACAATTCATAAGCTAGGCATCCCACAGGTAGTGTACCCCTTTAAACTGAGGCACAGAACAAGCAAGGCGAGGCTCACAGAGCCATTTATCCCTCTGCCTTCAGTTAATCCTACTTGTGTTTATTGGCCAGGTTGGCACAATAAACTATCGCAGGCATCTTCAATTAAAGGGAGCCATTTTCATTATTCTACAAAAATGATTCTCAATGGGGATGATTTTCCCTCTAGGGGACACTGGCAATACTTGTAAAACAGTTTTGATTGTAGATGGATGTAGCTGCCATGCAGTGGGCAGAAGACGGGCATTCTGCTTAACATATAATGCAAAGGACAGCCTTTTCTCACACTCAGCAACAACCACTGACTCAGCTCTTCCACATAGCCTTTGATATGTCATTCTCAATAATGATCGGACAGCCAAAGATGACCCAACTGCTGCGGAGAGCCACTGACATAAAAGGGAACAGACTGAAAACAGACAAAATCAATATGGTGAAAACAGATACCCTGAAGACGAAAGAAAACTCAAACTAAAGTGTAACTAATATCTAATAGAGTCAAGAGAATACAACCAAGAAGGATATAATTGTGCTGTTGAAACAAGAAGATAAAAACATTGGGAGAATCAAGAAAAATTTTAGGAGAGTAATAAGATGGTAATTGAAAAGAATATCTTAATAGAGTAAATACTGGGGAATAGGGAGCGGTTGAGACAATCCTCCAGAATGATCAAAGATGAAGAGCTGAAAAATAGGAAAGAAAATGGAAATCTGAGCATCAGTATATTCATTTGCTATTGCTGTTGTAACACATGGCAGCAGATTGGTGTCTTCCACAACAGAAACCATCCTTTTGTAACTCTGGAGGTCTTAAATTCAGCATGGGTTTCAATGGACTGAAATCAAGCAGTTGACAGGGCTCTGGCATCTCAAGAGGAGAATTCATTTATGTTCCTTTTCTAGTTTTGGAGGTCATCTGAATTCCACGTCTTGTGACCCCTCCCTTACATGACTCCAGCCTTTCACTTCCATCAGCTCATCTTCAAACTCCTCTGATTCTCTGCCTCCCTTTTAAAAGGGCTCCTGTAGTTACATGGGGCCCACCTGGGCAATATAGGATTTTCTCCTCTCTCAAGATACTTAATCACAACTGCAAACTCCCTTATCCCACAAGGAAATATTTGCAGTGTCAAAGGATTAGGAGACACGGGAGGGTCCTTGGCCGCTCTACAATAAGAAAGGTGGCATGACATTTACAAAGAAGGACAGAATAGACGAGAAGGCAAATATCAATGAAATCGTAAAGGATTGGGTTTAAAGACTGAGTAGGGCCCACCAAGTGTTAAACTGAGGCACATGCTAGTGAAGATCAAGGGTTGCAACCTTCAGTGTAGATTATAGCTCAGAGCAAAGAGCACAAAAGTCTTCACAATTGGACCAGTACGTAACATCATGATAAATGGAGAAAAGGCTGAAGTTGTGAAAGATTCTATCCTGGTTGGAGCCACAAACAATGTTCATAGAAGCAGCAGCCAAGAGATAAAAAGCCTGTTGCATTTGGTAGGTCCGATACACAATATCTCTTTAAACCATTGAAAAGCAAGGATGTTACTTTTCGGACTAAGGTGCACATGAAACCAAGCCATGGTATTTTCAATTGCCTCATATGCGTGTGAAAACTGAACATTGAATAAAGAAGACCTAAGAAAAATCAGTGCATTTAAATTAATAGAGTTGTCTAAGAATGTTGAAAATATCATGGACTTCGAAAAGGACAAAGCAATCTGTCTTGGAAGAAGCACGGCCACAGTGCTCCTTCGAGGCAAGGATGGGGAGACTTAGTCGTATGTATTTTGGACATGTGGTCAGGAGAGACGGATTGATCCCTGGGGAAGGAATTCGTGTTTGGTAAAGTGGAGGGGCAGCGTAAGTGGAAGGCCCTTGAGGGGATAGACTGACACCATGGCGGCAACCATAAGTTCAAGTGCAGGAACAATTGTGAGGATGGCACAGACCCAGCACTATTAAGTTCTGTTGAGCATAAAGTTGCTACAGGCTAGAACTGACTCAATGGCACCTAGCAACAACAAATGCTAGGAAAAATGGATGCAAATAGACTTATAATTAAGTACATCACTGCTACAATTCCAGAATATCAGAGACAAAGTTATGATGAGTTTCCAAAAAGTGGGGAAAAAAACACAAGTGGCCTGGACTTCTCAATAGCAAAACTGGAAGCACAGAGACGATGAGTAATGTCTTCAAAATGATTTCACAACTAGAATTTTATACAGAGCATTTGTAATAATGATAAATTATAGCCAAAGGTAGAAATGAAAACAATAAAGTGGAACAAGAGAGCTACAGCTATGCATCATTTAGTGTGTATGATATGTTGAGTTTATAGTCAAAGAATATGACCCTGCTAGCCATAATTCCTATGTACCTATCGATTTACAATTGCCCCAGACCCTAGTCTATATGCCTGTGGCTGTAATCCCATTTTGGAGGGAGTTCTCTTCTATAAATGGGATTATGGTGGGATTAAATCCTGGTTTTAGCAGAGGGTATGAACCAAGTCACAACTTTTGTTTCGTTGGGGGTATGGTCGGTTAAAGGTAAAAATGACATCTCCATCAAAGCCATTCCTTTACGTATAAAAGCCATGTGGGACACAGAGAGAAACCTCAGGGCCACCCAATGAAGAGCACTTTCGAGATCTCTGTGTGTAGTGTTGGAGATTGAGACCCGAGGACACTAGACACTGTGGCACGGAAACTATGGGACGGGGCAAAGGAATCTGACCGAGGGCAGAACAGAGGAGCAGGGATGAGTCTACGTACGGGAAGATGAAGCAGACTGACCGCGAGGCAGGGTGTGCCATCAGCCCACTCTACCTGTCCTGAGCAGCAGAAGCAGCTCATGCAGCTGCTGTCGCTGCTCCCTGCCCTGGACAAAACCTCAGGGTCCAAGCCCAGAGTCCTATGTTCTCACTTGCTTGTATCCTACCCATGATCCAGTGCTATACAATTCTAAGTGTGGGATCTTTAAAACATTTAGAGAGAAATAATAAACAAATGGAGAGTTGCTTTTCCTTTAGGGACGAAAAAAAAACTTTGGGGATCATGGACATTATCCAAATGCATGTTAGGCAACACATTCCCATTCAAGGCACAGGAGAGATAAAGGAAACTGCCAGGACATCGGGGACGGGAGATCAGAAATCCAGACTGGGGTAAAGTGGCTAAGGCAAATAAACCGAGGGCTGTCATCCCCAGGATATCTTCTGTAACCGGGTCACTTATGATTATGTGTACCCTGAAGATCCAATGACTTCGGCCCAGAGTATCATCTGCCTTCCATGCCCTGCATAGTGGTAGTGTTGCCTGTGCACTTGCCACCATCTCACAGCTTAATAATATATAGTCCCGCGACTCTCTCACTCACTCTTACTCTCTCACTCTCTCACTCTCTCACTCTCATTCTCTCTCTCACTCACTCTCATACACTGACTCACTCACTCTCATTCACGGATTCACTGACTTACTCTCACTCACTGACTCACTCTCTCACTCATTCTCATTCACTGACTCATTCTCTCACTCACTCACTAAAACAACAACAACAACAACAAAAACAATTATAATGATGCTTGGTTTCTTTTGAATAGTCAGTTGCAATTTAAAGACGTACTCAAGAAAGAAGACCCAGAGACAGACTCACTGCAAGAACTGAGAGACCACATGAAGCAGAAAAAAAAATATATATATATATAGTCCCGCATGTACACAGATAGGAAAACAGTAAGGAGAAGCAGGTGAGGACTAATACAACATTAGGATAATTGTTTCCTCTGGAGAAAGGGAAACTTCCAAAACAAACGAAGCAAAGCCAGTTGCCTTGAGCCGACTCTGACTGACGACAACTTGGTGTGTCGGCAGAACTGTCCGGAGCCGTGAGGCCCGGCCACTACTTAAAATGTATTAGCCTGAGCTCTGGGTATTCTTCAACCCCAGCCTACGTGACAGAGCACTGCAGCTGTGTTTGACATTCCTAGCTTGCCAGACATACACAAGGAAGTCTCTATCTGTAAGATTCTGTTTTGTGGTCAGCATTCCCAGAAAGACCCAGCCTGTAAAGCTTAAGCAAACAAAGTGTGATGTTCCTCACCCGCACCTGATTTGCATAAACATGCCACTCTACGTACCTGGTTGAAGACTGTAAGCCTTTACTGACTCACGGGCAGGGCGCGCTCCCCTGAACTCCCTGCGTGGCCTGTCACCAATGTAGCCTAATTTGCATGTGCGACGGGATCTTCCCCCACTGCTGGCCCATCTAGGCTGTAACTCTTTGTTCATTAAACGAGACTTGATCAGGATACTGTCTTGTCTCCATTTTCCATGCCTCTTGTCCCCCCTCCCCCCCCCCCAATTCCCACTCTCTCTTCTCCTCCAGGATCCATGTTGAATGTCCCGCGGACGGGACAAGAACTAACCGTGCTCCACAGAATTTTCAGTGGCTGTGACCTTTCGGGAGTAGATCGCCAGCTCTTTCTTCCCAGGTGCCTCAGGGTAGATTCAAACATTTACCTTTGGCCTAGGAGTCAAGTGCTTAAGGAACCCCCTAGTGTTCAGTTTCTTGAGTGGGAAGGGTCTGGGTAGTTCCTCCATTATTATTCTCTACACAAACACTTCATACCTTCTTTTGTAGATATGATTTTCACCAGCCTCTTTTTAAAGCATAAGGTTCAGATGAAACCAATGTATTCCCATATAGCATTCTTAACAACCCTTCAAAGTTTTAGCCAAGCTTATTTCTTTTAAGCACCTTATTAAAATATGTTATGTTCTAGTTCTTTAACTAAGCAGTCTTAGTGGGCCTAGCATATCTTTCTGTAGTTGGAGATGGTATTAACTTAAATTGGTTTGGCAGACTTAAGTGGATCATGGATAATGGATGTGCCACGGTCACTGATAGAAATTAAGACTATTTTGAGTTGACATTATGAAAGATAATATCCCTCATGTTGATGAGAGACATGCTATCAAACTAATGAGGTAATGGTGTCATCTCATATAGCGTGATGTTTTCCATCATCCATCCTTGTCCTCTCGTGTCAGGGTGAATTCTAACTATAAGAGAACACGCCTGAAGATCAGAAACATCATCAATCTTTCAACTACCCAAGGACCTCATATGCACTAAGCACATAAAGCCTGGGGGTTCGAGTGAATAAGGAAGAATAGGAAGTATTCCCAGGCCTCCAATATGCCAGTGTTCAACTTACCATGTCCAAGTTTTAGGATCTCCCACTAAAGCATCTCTCACTACGCATCCTGAAACTGCTCAATCAACTTTATATTTCAAGGCAGCATTTTTCATATCCTCACAGAAACTGAGGGAAACTTGGAATTAGTCAATAATATGCAGGGTGTGTGTGAAAATGTAGACTCCTGGAGGTATGTGAGGGCGGAGGCAGAAGGCCAGGCAGCTGTGAGTAGGAGCTGAGCAGTCCCACGACTAGCGCTTGCCCTCTCACTCCTCTGCAAGAAGGTACGTGAATGGATCCAACTTCCAGATGCAGTTATTTGCATACAAATTCTAGTCTTCCATCATTTGTGTGGTAAAGTACAGAACTCTCAGAAATTGTTAGACAATAGAGGTTACAGAAATAATTTCTTTTCTTTTGAAAACTTTGAAATTTATTTTCAAAATATTAAAAGTGTGTTCATCATGGAAAATTTAGAAAATATAACAAATACAATAAAAAACACTGGTAATCCTGTGTATGGGGTCAAACGTCCCACAAATGTCTTATGTCAGAAAATGACTGTTGATTGTACCAAGCACAGTGTGTGGTGTGTGGGCACACAGGGTGTACCCTCCCCACAGCTCCTCCCTTAGGTACTTGGTACGTTCACAGAGCTATAAGCTAATCATCTGTATTTGCAGCATCAATCACTGTCCACGCCTACACTCATGGCAATCTTATAGATGTCACAGTAGAGTTTTCAGAGGCTGAATTTTAAGAGGTAGACCATTATCTGGACTTTCTTCTAAGGTGTCTCTGGATGGAGTCAAACCATCAACCTTTTAGTTAGCAACAAGTGTGCTATTTGCTTGCACCAAACAGCAACTCTGTTCCAAGCAGAGGGCTTCATATTTTCCCAGAAAATAACTGATACATTTGAATTATGGCGCTGACTATGAATATTCAAAGTACTGTGGGCTGCCAGAGAACAAAGATCTCTCTCTTAGAGAAATCAGAGGATGGGGATACTTCACCTCACATTCTTAGGACATATTATTAAGAGACCAGTCACTGGAAAAGGACATGATGATCGGTAAGCCACAGCTCAGTGAAAAGGGTGAGATGGCCTGACAGTGACTGTAACAATGGGCGTAAACATAACAATTGAGACGATAGTACAGGACCAGGTAGGGTTTTACAGTTGGACACAGAGTCGCTATAAGTTGAGCTGAGTCGACAGTACCTAACAAGGTAACTCTAGGAGGAATCTTGGTGGTGCAGAGGTTTAAGCACTTAGATGTTCATCTAAAGGTCAGGAGTTTGAACCCACCAGCACACCATGGGAGACAGAAATGGTAGTCTCATACCATGTTGGTTTACCAGCCCCAGGACACCCTACGGAACCATTCTACTCTTTCTATAGGGTCCCCTGGACAGCACCAAACCACACAGTTCTACAGTAGACCTTGGACCTAGGTGATTGCCCTCCCACTCCATCCTTAAAAAACTATAGTTTAGGAAAGAAACTTATGAGCAGCACATGGTAGAATCACATTCAACTCCAGATTCGATTAATTACATTACACATACTCCTACCTTCAAGTCAGACATTCTCTCTTGACTTGCTTATGCACTTCAGTTAAAACCTATAACCATATTTACTGTTGACATGATCTGGCTTTTGAAGAATTTGGATTCCAATAGTAATTCCCTTAAAAAACAAAAAGGTTTTGCTACTAGACAGTTGATTCCTACTTCTTCCCAGTGAAATAAGCAAATACCTTTAGCTACGTGGAACAGCATGTTAAGCATGTAACCTGTTATTAGCTGAGAAATATTTTCAATATTTTCTGCCCCTCACATAGTCAAGTATATGACTCAAGCTATTTTCTCATTTGGGTGAAAACAGTATTTTTTTTCGAGTTCCATTGATTCTTCAGGTTGACACATTGGGTTCTCGTTGCATATACTATAAAGCAGAGTAATAGCTTCACAAACATGGATGCTTTTACACATTGGGTTTCTTAAAAGCATGCTCAAGGAAGACACACAACTGAAAGGCCATCACTTCAGGCAGTGGAATAAAGGTCGTCATAGACCTGGCTCCTTCTCTGGTGCCCCACTGGCTTGCGATGGCCTGTGGGACTGTTGGCACAGTGCCCCCTGAGTGGTAGCCCTTTACCAGGTGCAGTGGCTCCTATGATCATGGGCATCGGTGTCAGAAGCATGAGGTCTGGGGATGCTCTGCTGGCTGTGTGGCAAGAGGAATGGCTAGTGGCAGGAGGGTGAGGGTGGAGGAGACTTGGTTGGTGTGATCAGAATGAGTCTTGTAGATGTATTGAGGGAATGGGAAAAAAATATTGAGAGTGCTAGGCACCAGATTTTTCCGCAAGAGAAACAAACACGCAAAACTAAATTCACTGTCATGGAGTCGATTCCTACTCAACGCTATGACAAAGGACCACATAGGACAAAGCACAACTATCCCAGTGGGTTTCCTAGACTATAAATCTTTATGGGGGTAGCCAAGCCTCATTTTTCCCTCTTGGAGCATATAATGGTTTCAAACTGCTGAACTTGCTGTTAGCCCAATGCATAACCCACCCTGACCCCAGGGCTCCTAAATTAGAGAAAGTTATTATAAATACAGAAGTAGAGTACCTAAAATAAACTGTGGAACAAGACTAGAATGAGAGCTGTGTGAGCTTAGGCTTCTTATGTACACCAAACAAGCCCATTGCTGTCAATTCTGACACATAGCAACCTTATAAGGCAGAATAGACCTGCCCACTTGTGCTTCCTAGGCTGTCTTTCTTTTTAACCCGGTCCTATAGGGTAGCTGTGAGTTGGCATCAACTTCATGTCAGTGGGTTTGGTGTTGCAAGTCATTACTGGAGCAGTAAGCCGTATATTTCTCTCATATTCTCTTATAGAGCAACTGGTGGATGTGAACTGCTAATAGTGTGCTTAGCAACCCAACAAATAAATCCACTGCGCCACCAGAGCTCAGTACACACACACACACACACACACACACACACACACACACGGGGCTTCAAAAGGTTTGTGGAAAAATTGACCTGAAAAATAATGGAATTTTTCCACAATTTTTTAAAGCCTCCACAGACATACCAGTTTCAGTCCGTTCACTTCTAAGTCATGGTGATGCTATGCGTGCTGATATAACACATGTCTCAAGATGATGAATGAATGAGGAGGGTGTTGGAGGCCTGGTATAGCGTGGCCAAGAGTAATGTAACTGAGAGGAATTACTGAAACCCAAATGAAAGCTGACCATGATAGTGGGGTAAGAGGAAAGTAAAAGAAAATAGAGGAAAGAGCTAGAAGGCAAAGGGCATTTATAGAGGTCTAAATAAAAGCATGTACATATGTAAATAAATTTTATATGAGGATGTGTAAATAGATATATGTGCATATATTTATAGGTTTAGTATTAAGGTAGCAGAAGGACATTGGGCCTCCATTCAAGTACTCTCTCAATGCAAGAACTCTTTGTTCTATTAAACTGGCATTCCATGATGCTCACCTTCTTGACACAAGCACTGAAGACAAAGCATGTGAATAAGCAAATATGGTGAAGAAAGCTGATGGTGGGTGCCCCGCTATCAAAAGATATAGTGTCTGGGGTTTTAAACACTTGAAAGTAAACAAGCGGCCATCTAGCTCAGAAGCAACAAAGCCCACATGGAAGAAGCATACCAGCCTGCATGATCACGAGTTGTCTAAGGGATCAGTTGTCAGGCATCAAAGAAAAAAAACCATCATATCATTGTGTTCACTTCCCTGATATGATCATTGAAGACAAATGGGTGCATAAGAAAATGTGGTGAAGAAAGCTGATTGTGCCTGGCTATCAAAAGATATAGTTTCATGGGTCTTAAAGGCTTGCAGGTAAATAGGCGGCCATTTAGCTCAGAAGCAACAAAACCCACATGGAAGAACACACCAGCCTGTGCAATCACGAGGTGTTGAAGGGATCAGGTATAAGGCATCATCAGAACAAAAAAAAAATCATATCATTGTCAATGAGGAGGGGTGCAGAGTGGGGACCCAAGACACATCTGTGGGCAACTGGACATCCCCTTACAGAGGGGTCACGGAGAGATGAGCCAGTCAGGTACCATGTAGTGTAGCAACAATGAAATATACAACTTTCCTCTAGTTCCTAAATTCTTCTTCCCCCCCACCCCCCACTGTCATGATCCCAATTCTACCTTACAAATCTGGCTAGATCAGAGCATGTACACTGGTACAGATAGGAACTGGGGACACAGAGAAGCCAGGACAGATGATCCCTTCAGTATCAGGGGTGAGAGTGGCGGTACTGGGTGGGTGGGCTGGAAAAGGGGAACTGATTACAAGAATCTACATATAACCTCCTCCCTTGGGGATGGACAACAGAAAAGTGGGTGAAGGGAGACGCCAGACAGTGTAAGATACGACCAAATAATAATTTATAAATTATCAAGGGTTCATGAGGCAGCGGGGAGCGGGGAGAGAG